>NC_079459.1:35011274-35196274 GCF_903798145.1 Danio aesculapii | reverse complement strand
ACCATTAAATACATTACATTTAGAAGTCAATAACTATTTGCACTCACCGGCCACTTTATTAGGTACACCTGTCCAGCTGCTCCTTAACACAAATTTCTAATCAGCCAATCACATGGCAGCAACTCAATGCATTTAGGCATGTAGACATGGTCAAGACGATCTGCTGCAGTTCAAAGCGAGCATCAGAATGAGGAAGAAAGGGGATTTAAGTGACTTTGAACATGGCATGGTTGTTGCTGCCAGACGGGCTGCTCTGAGTATTTCAGAAACTGCTGATCTACTGGGATTTTCACGCACAACCATCTCTAGGGTTTACAGAGAATTGTTCGGCAAAGAGGAAATATCCAGTGAGCGGCAGTTCTGTGGGCGCAAATGCCTTGTTGATGCTAGAGGAGAATGGCCAGACTGGTTCCAGCTGATAGAAAGGCAACAGTAACTCAAATAAGCACTCGTTACAACCGAGGTCTGCAGAAGAGCATCTCTGAACACACAACACGTCCAACCTTGAGGCGGATAGGCTACAGCAGCAGAAGACCACACCGGGTGCCACTCCTGTCAGCTAAGAACAGGAAACTGAGGCTACAATTCACACAGGCTCACCAAAACTGGACAATAGAAGATTGGAGAAACGTTGCCTGGTCTGATGAGTCTCCATTTCTGCTGCCACATTCGGATGCTCGGCTCACAATTTTTTTTCAGAGTCAACGACATGAAAGCATGGATCCATACTGCCTTGTATCAGCGGTTCAGGCTGGTGGGGATATTTTCTTGACACACTTTGGGCCCATTAGTACTAATCTAATTGAGTATTGTCTAACCTACCTGAGTATTGTTGCTGACCATGTCGATCCCTTCATGACCACAGTGTACTCATCTTCTGATGGCTACTTTCAGCAGGATAAAACACCATGTCGTAAAGCGTGAATCATCTCAGACTGGTTTTTTGAACATGACAATGAGTTCACTGTACTCAAATGGCCTCCACAGTCACCTGACCTCAATCCAATAGAGCACCTTCGGGATGTGGTGGAACGGGAGATTGGCATCATGGATGTGCAGCCGACAAATCTGCAGCAACTGTGTGATGCTATCATGTCAATATGGAGCAAAATCTCTGAGGAATATTTCCAGTAGCTTGTTGAATCTACGCCACGAAGGATTAAAGCAGTTCCGAAGGCAAAAGCTGGTCCAGCCCGGTACTAGTAAGGTGTACCTAATAAAGTGGCCCGTGAGTTGTACATCCTCATAAGAATTTTTCTGGACTTTAAAACAAATCAGAATGCAAACAAAAATAGACTTAATCTTCATATTGGGAAAAGAACAATACCACCTAATAGCGTCCAGTAACCTCATGTCCACCAATACAATGAGAATCACTCATTCAAATGTACTGTAAATATTAAACAATACTCTAGCTTTATACTCTAGCAATACGCAATACTCTAGTTTTTCCATTCGTTTAGCAAAGCTGATTTTTTTTGCAAGAAATATTCAGCCGTACTGTTTGAACTCATCATGCATACGCAACTGTACTGCCGTCTACAACACGCATTGGCACATTTACACTCTCAGATGTCCCGAAAGATGTGTGTGAATGTCAGAAACACTTCCACCTTCGGAAGGAAAGCAGCAGCATGTAGTGTATTAAACAACAACCATAGAAAAGGAAACCCTGATGATTATGAATGACTCAACAGGAAGTCAATGACAGGAAAAGTCAGCACAACATCATATTTCATATTTTGTAGTGGAATGCTGTAGTATTTGGTGGTACACAGTCCATTTTTATCCTTGTTCATAATGATTGATCAAAAAAACTAAATCACGTGCACAAAATCAAGGCCTGAACATTTATTCTTGACCTGAAGCCACTTTTTAATGACACAACAGGGAAAGACTATTGCAGGATTTGCAAATTAATTAAATATTGCAGATTTTGTTTTGCAGAGGAAATCCAAAAGGTTTTTATTTTGTTGTTTTTTGGTTATACAAATGTTTGGGTGGTACACACTTTAGAGCACAGGAAGTCCAAACATCCAACACTTAAACATTTGGTCATCATGCAAACTAGATTTGGATCTATTACAGATTTTCACCATATTTAGTAGGAAATTGTACTTTAAAGTAAGTTACAGCTTTTTACCGTGGTATTTTTACAGGCTTTTTTCCCAATAAACCTACATTTTTCTTTACAAAATGTTACACAAATTCAAAAAGATTTGATTTGTATTCAATCTCAGTTAACCCCTTCCATATGTACACAGTTATTATCTTATCAGTATAAGACAAAAATCGGGGCATCCCATATTTTTTACATACTATATATTTTACATCCCATATTTTTTACATACTATATATTTTACATCCCATATTTTTTACATCCCATATTTTTTACATACTATATTTTTTACATCCCATATTTTTTTACATACTATATATTTTACATCCCATATTTTTTACATACTATATTTTTTACATCCCATATTTTTTACATCCCATATTTTTTACATCCCATATTTTTTACATCCCATATTTTTTACATCCCATATTTTTTACATACTATATATTTTACATCCCATATTTTTTACATACTATATTTTTTACATCCCATATTTTTTACATCCCATATTTTTTACATCCCATATTTTTTACATCCCATATTTTTTACATACTATATATTTTACATCCCATATTTTTTACATCCTATATTTTTTACATCCCATATTTTTACATACTATATGTTTTACATCCCATATTTTTTACATCCCATATTTTTTACATACTATATTTTTTACATCCCATATTTTTTACATCCCATATTTTTTACATCCCATATTTTTTACATCCCATATTTTTTACATACTATATTTTTTTACATCCCATATTTTTTACATCCCATATTTTTTTACATACTATATTTTTTACATCCCATATTTTTTACATCCCATATTTTTTTACATACTATATTTTTTACATCCCATATTTTTTACATCCCATATTTTTTACATCCCATATTTTTTACATACTATATTTTTTACATCCCATATTTTTTTACATACTATATTTTTTACATCCCATATTTTTTACATCCCATTTTTTTACATCCCATATTTTTTACATCCCATATTTTTTACATCCCATATTTTTTACATCCTATATTTTTTACATCCCATATTTTTTACATCCCATATTTTTTACATACTATATTTTTTACATCCCATATTTTTTACATCCCATATTTTTTTACATCCCATATTCTTTTACATACTATATTTTTTACATCCCATATTTTTTACATCCCATATTTTTTTACATCCCATATTTTTTTACATACTATATTTTTTACATCCCATATTTTTTACATCCCATATTTTTTACATCCCATATTTTTTTACATCCCATATTTTTTTACATCCTATATTTTTTACATCCTATATTTTTTTACATACAATATTTTTTACATCCCATATTTTTTACATCCCATATTTTTTTACATCCCATATTTTTTTACATACTATATTTTTTACATCCCATATTTTTTTACATACTATATTTTTTACATCCCATATTTTTTACATACTATATTTTTTACATCCCATATTTTTTACATCCCATATTTTTTACATCCCATATTTTTTACATCCCATATTTTTTTACATACTATATTTTTTACATCCCATATTTTTTTACATACTATATTTTTTTACATACTATATTTTTTACATCCCATATTTTTTTACATACTATATTTTTTACATCCAATATTTTTTTTCTACAGGAAGACAAAAACAGCAACAATTTTCCATCAAAAATGTGAAGACCAGTTGGATTTTCAATTCAATAGAAAATCTGCAATCTTTCATTCATCTCTATGTGCAGGCATTATCCTGTTGGGAGGCTCAACATCATCAGAGCTGTTTTCTCTATCCTAAATTGAAATTGAATAAGAATGTAGTATGTTTGCCTTTCTTCTGGCAGTACAAATGTGGCTAACCAGATGTTTTTCTGCCCCAAAAGAAGGTAAATGGCAGTACGGTCACATATGCATGACAATGCTAATTATTTATTTGCTTCCTGCTGGGTCAGTCAACACTGTCTTCTATCCTTTATCGAAATTTTATGAGCATAATCTAGATGCTTTTTCCTTCCATTGACTTTACTGTGGCCGACAATGACGCATACTCCACCTCCAAGGAAGGTAAATGTGCCAAAGCGTGTTGTAGATGGCAGGACGGTCATGTATGCATGACGAATTCAAACATTTCGAGTCACCAATGAGTCACTGTTCCCATGCACAATTTGCTGTATTTCACTTCATGCTGGGTCACTCAACATCATAAGGGGTTTCCTACTTCAGTCCTTTAGTGAAAGTTCATAAGCATTCTATAGTTGATTTTACCATCTGACAGTGGAAACATGAATATCAGTGACACAATTTCTGCCGCCCAATAAGGTAAACCACGTTGTAGACAGTAGTATGGTCATATGGGGCTCAGGCTCTACAATTCCACTGGTTCTTTAACATCTTAAAACTCAGGGCTTCTGGTAGTAACCAGAACGGCAAAGTCCACTAAAGGAGGTCGAGCATGTTCATATATGGCTCCTAAACTCTGGAAGAGCCTTTGGTGTTTCCTCCTTTTTTATTGAAATTTCAAAAGGATTCTGTACATGCTTCGTCCTTCCAACAGCTTAATTTTGACCCTCAGTGAGAGATTTTCTGCAACCAAAGAAGGTAAATGTCCCAAAAATGACCCATTTTAGATGGCATGGTCATATTTGCTAGATGAGTTCAAAACGTGAGGCTATATCTGTCATGCAAAAGTGTCAACTTTCAATTGCAAACTTGACACATTTCATTTACTCCTTATTGGATCGCACAAGTCCTTTAGGGTTTCCTAATTCTTTATCGAAATTTCATAACATTCTGTACATGCTTCAACCTTCCAACAGCTTAACCTGACCAACAACACCAACAGCATTGTCAAACAGTATTTGCATTATGGATTCAGTGTCAACCGATTATGGTGTCAACAAATCTCTCTAGCAAAAGTGTCAGCATTGCATCGCACATTTGCCATGTTTCATGTACTTCTTATTGGATTGATCAAGTTCTTCAAAGTTTCCTCCTCCTTTATTGAAATTTCATAAGCATTCTGTAGATGCTTTGTCCTTCCAACAGCTTTACTTGACCATCAATGATGGCTTTTCTACAACCAAATAAGTTAATTGTCCCAAAGCACCTTTTATAGATGGCAGTTCGGTCATATTTGCACAATGAATTCAAACTGTGTGTCTGTATACTTCATGTCCTGCAAAAGTGTCAGCTTTCCATTGCAAATTTGCCATATTTAATTGACTTCTTATTGGATCACTCAAGTTCTTTGAGGTTCTCTACTTTTTATTGAACGCTCATAAGCCTTCAGTAGATGCTTCTTCCTTTTAACATCTTAATCTTGACCCTCAATGACTGATTTTCTGTAATCAAAGAAGGTAAATGTGCCTGTTGTAGATGGCGGTATAGTCAAACAGTATGTGCACTATGGATTCGTGTCAACAAATCGCTCTAGCAAAAGTGTCAGCATTGCATAGCAAATTTGTCATATTTCATGAACTTCTTATTGGATCACTCAAGTTCTTTGGAGTTTCCTACTTCTTTATTGAAATTTCGTAACTTTCTGTGCGTGCTTTGTCCTTAAAGCAGCTGAATCCTGACCCTCAATGACATATTTTCAGCAACCAAAGAAGTTAAATGTGCCAAAGTACGTTGTAGAGGGCGGTATGGCCAAACAGTATGTGCATTATGAACTTCTTATTGAATCACTCAAGTTCTTTGTGGTTTCCGACTTCATTATTGACATTCATACGCATTCTGTACGTGCTTCATCCATTCAGCAGCTTAATCCTGCACATCAATGATGGATTTTCGGCACCAAATAAGTTAATTGTCCTAAAGCATGTTTTAAATGGCAGTATGGTCATATTTGCATGATGAGCTCAAAAAGTGTGGTTGTACATGACACGCAAACGAGTCAGCCTTCCATAGCAAATTTGACAATTCATGTACTTCCTATTGGATCACTCCAGTTCTTTGGGACTTCCTCCTTTATTGAACTTTCATAAGCTTAACTTGACCATTAATGATGGATTTTCTGCAACCAAAGAAGTGAAATGTGCCAAAGTACATTGTAGAGGGCAGTATGGTCAAACAAGATGTGCATGATGCATTTAGACAGTGTCAACAAATGTGTCTTGCAAAAGTGTCAACATTGCATTGCAAATTTGCCATATTTCATGAACTTCTTATTGGATTACTCAAGTTCTTTGCAGTTTCCTACTTCTTTATTGAAAGTTCGTAACATTTTGTACGTGCTTTGTCCTTAAAGCAGCTGAATCCTGACCCTCAATGACATATTTTCAGCAACCAAAGAAGTGAAATGTGCCAAAGTACATTGTAGAGGGCGGTATGGCCAAACAAGATGTGCATGATGCATTTAGACGGTGTCAACATATGTGTCTTGCAAAAGTGTCAACAGTGCATTGCAAATTTGCCATATTTCATGAACTTCTTATTGGATCACTCCAGTTCTTTAGGGTTTCCTCCTTCTTTAACGAACTTTCATAAGCATTCAGTTGATGCTTTATCTTTCCAACAGCTTAACTGTAGCTGCCAGCGATGCATCCTCCGCCACCAAGGAAGGTAAACGTGCTAAAGCAGGTTGCAGGGTCGCGTATGCATGACGGATTCAAACAGTGGGTGTCCTCATCTCTTCACATTCAGACCTTCTCCTTCATCCTTCAAGCAGCGGGGGACACAAAACACAGCGAATTAATCCGACTCGTAAAAAACGGGTCGTCTGAAAGGGTTTTGTGGGGGTGTTGTCCAAAAAAAGCTTTTTCACAGCGAAAACACGCTGATTACGTTATTGTTGAGTGGCTTTTGATTCCCACACGAGGACCTAAATGCATCCCCGAGGAGACCTCCATTAACCAGCACAGCGGGGATTAAACCTCCACCTCATCAGAGTCCCGGACCCTCAGCGAATCACGGGAAAACGCTGGTCCAGCTCTTGAGCGCTTTTGACCGTTGCGCTTCTTTCTTGCCGATGAATGCGGGGTTCACAGTTTGTTGTTCCAAAACAATGCGCAGGGGTTGGATGAATGAAGAGTCCTGCGTTTTTTCTCCCGCGTTGTTTCCCCCTCCTTCTCTTCTTCTGCTCCAAGGGAACGCAATTAGAGTGGGGAATTGGCCGGGAGGAGGCTGCGGATGGGGGTTGAGAATGAGAAGGCTATTATCCCGCTGTTAGATGTGAATGGAGAGACCCACTCACACCACACAAAAGGGCCCCTGGTAAAAGAGACCCGGCTGCACTGGAACTTCGATTCGGGAACAGATGCGATGACAAGTTTCTCTACAAACACTCTGATAAGTCGGGGACATTTTTGTTGGGTAGAGAGTGTAAGCGCAAGAATGCGGGATTTTGGTTCAGCGATTTATCACACAGAATCTCACGTCCGGGTCGTACTTTGTAAAAAATATCTGTTAATTAACAGGTTACGCATTTCAAGATTTACTTTTTTGTTTACAGTTAGGATGTTGATCTCTGCTCTGTCGACTTTTGATGATGAAAATTCAACTGTGCATTTTATTAAAGTGACTATTACTAAAGTTTTACTGGTTTGAAACAATAGATTGTTTAATAAATAGTATTTAGAGAAATAAGTCAGAAAGTATTGAATGTTTATGACCAGGTTTTTGTATTGTAATTTACAAAAACAAACCAGACGATATATCACATCAAACTATTAAAAATGCCAATAAAAGTCGCTTTTTCAAACCTTTTAACATTAAAAGTTGTTGGAGGAAAGATTACGGTCACACAATGTCATTAAAAAGCACAAGCAATAGTAATGAAAAAAAAACATGAATCAAAAAATACGGAAAAGTGTTCATTTATGGATATTTCATGGATTGTATTTTACCCATTTTAGTAGGAAAATATCGTCTTAGGTAATTTACAAGTTTTTACTGTAGTATTTTTACACTTTTTACTAATAAAACTAAATTTGTCAAAAATGTAACAGTCTATACTGTATATGTTACCAGTCTATATTAGTTGTAGGTCTATATACGTTTTATTTATATATATATATATATATATATATATATATATATATATATATATATATATATATATATATATATATATATAGGTCTATACATGTTATCGGTTTATATACGTATACAAAAATACAGTTATGTTATCATTAAAAGTCAAAATTTCCTCTTGCAATCCTAATCTTGTGATCACATAAACAAGCATTGCACATTTTTTTATATTTTTGTCTCCTTGACCATTTTTTCCTTCTTCGTTTTTTAAGTTGCTTTGGATAAGAGTGTTCGTCTAATGCCTACTAATTTACTAATTCCTAATGCCTAATTCAACTTGTTAATATAATACTAGGAAAAAAACAGTAATAGAGATGGAAGAGATAAATCTTAAATGGAAAGAAAAATCAAAGACACATAATTTCTGGAAAAAATTATTATTGGCTTTCATACATATATGGAAACAGGGAAATATTTGACATTTCAAATTGTAACATTTTTGTTCTCAATTTCAATTCATATTCCTCTTTAAAATAAAAAATGCTTCATTTGTTTGACTTAAAAAAAAAAATAAAAAAAAGTGTCGAAAATTACTTATGGAGCCAAACTGTAACATCTATATCTCTGGAACTGAAACATATAATGCCTTAATAATTCAATATTAAAAGTAAAGTTTCTTTAAAAAATTTTTTAAATATCTTTGACAGTTTTAGAGTTTCATGCAAGCAAATTTCGGGAGGAAAAAAATATCACAAGATGTACTTGTCAATGACAAATCGGAGCTGTTTAGATTATCTTATGAATGTAACAACCAATCAGAGGCATTTCTTTAAAAATACAATGACCAATCAAAAACATGTGGTCATGTTTAAATATGCTTATGAATGCAACGACCAGAGGCATTGTTTTCTGAATACAATGAACGTAACAACCAATCAGAAGCATTGATATACGAATACAATGACCAATCAAAAACAAGTCATGTTTAAATATGCATATGAATGCAACGACCGGAGGTATTGTTTTACGAATACAATGAACGTAACAACCAATCAGATACATTGCTTTACGAATACAATGACCAACCACAAACATTATCGTGTTTTCAAATGCTTATGAATATAACAACCAATAAGAGGCATTGATTTACGAATACAATGACCAATCAATAACTTTCAGAGTCGTGTTGTCATATACTTATGAATATAACAACCAATCAGAGGCAATGCTTTACGAATACAACGACCAATCATTGTAGTCATGTTTAAATATGCTTATGAATGCAATGACCAGATGTATTGTTTTACGAATACAATGAACGTAACAGCCAATCAGAGGCATTGCTTTACGAATACAATGACCAACCAAAAACATTCAGTCGTGTTTAAAAATGCTCATGAATGTAACAACCAATCAGAGGCATTGGTTTATGAATACAGTGACCAATCAAAAACATGTAGTCATGTTTAAATATGCTTATGAATGCAACAACCAGAGGTATTGTTTTACGAATACAATGAACATAACAACCAATCAGATACATTGCTTTACGAATACAACGACCAACCAAAAACATTAGTCGTGTTGTCAAATACTTATGAATATAACAACCAATCAGAGGAAATGCTTTACAAATACAATGACCAACCAAAAACATTCAGAGTTTTGTTTTCAAAGCTTATGAATTTACCAACCAATCAGATACATTGCTTTATGGATACAATGACCAATCAAAACATTAGTCGTGTTTACAAATGCTTATGAATATAAAAACCAATAACAGGCTTTGATTTACGAATACAACGACTAATCAAAAACATGTAAAGTCATGTTTAATATGCTTATAAATGCAATGACCAAAGGTATTGTTTTACGAATACAATGAACGTAACAACCAGAGACATTGCTTTACGAATACAATGACCAATCAAAAACATTCAGTCGTGTTTAAAAATGCTTATGAATGTAACAACTAATCAGAGGCATTGATTTAAGAATACAACAGCCAATTAAAAACATTTAGAGTCGTGTTTAAAAATGCTTATGAATGTAACAACCAATCAGAGGCATTGATTTAAGAATACAACAGCCAATTAAAAACATTTAGAGTCGTGTTTAAAAATGCTTATGAATGTAACAACCAATCAGAGGCATTGATTTAAGAATACAACAGCCAATTAAAAACATTTAGAGTCGTGTTTAAAAATGCTTATGAATGTAACAACCAATCAGAGGCATTGATTTAAGAATACAACAGCCAATTAAAAACATTTAGAGTCGTGTTTAAAAATGCTTATGAATGTAACAACTAATCAGAGGCATTGATTTAAGAATACAACAGCCAATTAAAAACATTTAGAGTCGTGTTTAAAAATGCTTATGAATGTAACAACCAATCAGAGACAATGATTTACGAATACAATGACCAACCAAAACCATTAGTTGTGTTTTCAAATGCTTATGAATATAACAACCAATTAGAGAAAATGCTTTATGAATACAACGACCAATCAAAAACATGTAAAGTCATGTTTAAATATGCCTATGAATGCAACGACCAGAGGTATTGCTTTACGAATACAATGACCAACCAAAAACATTCAGAGTCGTGTTTTCAAAGCTTATGAATGTACCAACCAATCAGATACATTGCTTTACGGATACAATGACCAATCAAAACATTAGTCGTGTTTACAAATGCTTATGTATAAAACAACCAATCAGAGACATTGCTTTTACGAATACAACGACCAATCAAAAACATGTAGTCATGTTTAAATATGCTTATAATGCAAAGACCAGAGACATTGTTTTACGAATACAATGAACGTAACAACCAATCAGAGATAATGATTTACGAATACAATGACCAATCATAAACATTCAGAGTCGTGTTTTCAAATGCTTTTGAATGGAACAACCAATCAGAGGCATTGATTTACGAATACAACGACCAATCAAAAACAAGTCGTGTTTTCAAATGCTTTTGAATGGAACAACCAATCAGAGACAATGATTTACGAATACAATGACACAACCAAAACCATTAGTCGTGTTTTCAAATACTTATGAATATAACAACCAATCAGAGGCAATGCTTTACAAATACAACGACCAACCAAAAACATTCGGAGTCGTGTTTTCAAATACTAATGAATATAACAACCAATCAGAGCCAATGCTTTACGAATACAACGACCAATCAAAAACATTTAGAGTCGTGTTTACAAATGCTTATGTATGCAACAACCAATTAAAGGCTTTTAGATTTGCTTTAGACCGCAATGGCCAATAAGATGCCTTTAAATTTGCTTAATAATGCAGTGACCAATTTCAGATTACAGTAGATACAATTAAAAGGACAATTACTAAAAACTGCCATAATGGACGTTAAAAAAAACGTTAAAATATCAGTTCCTTAAAAAGAAAAGTACATTTCTGACCCTAGTTGTTACGTTTGTGCGTCTGTCATGTTTATTTTGCAGACCTTTCATCTCTGCTGCTAATATTAACAGCTGTCGTTTGGTTTCCATAACTCTTATGTCTGACACCCCAGTTTTTTTCTCTCCGTATCGTAAAGTTCACCGCAGTGGCCGATGCTCAGGGAAGTTCCTCTCTCTCTCGCTCCCCCCAAATCTTTTTTTAACCCCTCGGCCACACAGTAACGCTTTTTCCTGATATGTGTGCGGTGAGCATGTGTAAGGCCTGACCTTTTTTTTCCTCTCTGGAAACCCCAAACCCTGTAGTGTCACAAGCTGCATGGAGGAAAAAGTGAAGAGCAGTGCTGACTTACACTTTGACGTATTTTCAGGGCCACACTGGATGATGCTGCCAATTTATCGGCCAAAATACGCCTGCTGAAAAATAACAAGAACATGTCAAAATCATGTTTTACACCAAATTCACTCATTCATTATAAAAATAAAGTTTATTTTTAAAACATTTGTGATTTGATTTTTTTATATTTACATGTCTTATGCCTTACATCTAATACAGGAGCATTGAAGCTAATCTGTTTGTTTTTGATGATGATTTTGTCATCACAAGATGTACACTGCCTGACAAAAGTCTTGCCGTGGATCCCACTTGTAAGAGCAGCAAATAATAACTTGACTTCTAGTCGATCATTTGGAAAAGTGGCAGAAGGTGGAATTCATCAGTTGATCTGCATCCCAATCATCACAAATACTGCAGAAGACCTACTGGAACCAGCATGGACCCAAGATTTTCATAGAAATCAGTCAAGTTTGGTGAAGGAAAAATCATGGTTTGGGGTTACATTCAGTATGGGGTCGTGCAAGAGATCTGCAGAGTGGATGATCAACATCAACAGCCTGAGGTATCAAGACATTTGTGCTGCCCATTACATTACAAACCACAGGAGAGGGTGAATTCTCCAGCAGGATAGCGCTCCTTCTCATACTTCAGCCTCCACATCAAAGCTCCTGAAAGCAAAGAAGGTCAAGGTGCTCCAGGATTAGCCAGCCCAGTCACCAGACATAAACATTATTGAGCATGTCTGGGGTACGATGAAAGAGGAGGCGTTGAAGATGAACACAAAGAGTCTTGATGAACTCTGGGAGTCCTGCAAGAAGGCTTTCTTTGCCATTCCAGATGACTTTATTAATCAGTGATTTGAGTCATGTCAGAGATGTATGGATGCAGTCCTCCAAGCTCATGATGGAGTCAGACACAATATTCATTCTGTTTCCACTGCAGCATGAGCACATATTCTATACTGGACATTATTGAAGGTTCAGTGAGCAGACTTTAGTCTAAGCAGAGTCAGACCTTACTGTCCTAATGAAATCATTAATAATCAAGGCATGATCATTTTTATTTTGGTAAAATAAGTGTAATCTAGAGGTCTTTTCCTTTCATATAAGCCACTTCTGATACCAAATGATCAACTAGAAGTCAAGTTTTATTATTCTAAAACTTGGATAGGCAACAAGACATTGGCAGGTAGTGTACATATAATCATCCAGCTCATTGTGAAAAATTGGTCATTTTTTAACATTCATATTTATATTATCTCTTGATGTCACTTTTTCAGTACAAACATCGAACCATAATACAAGCCATTCACCTGAGAAGCAAATATTATTTGGATATTAAGAAAATAATGATTTGGATATTAATAAAAACAATATATCAAGAAGAAAAGTTTAAATATTAAAAAATAAAAATAAAAAAGGATTATGACTACACCAGCAGATACTTGAAGTATAAACTCACATATCTTGGATAATTTCACTCGAAAATAAAACTTTACATAATAGATTTTTAAACCTTTTTTAGATTTAGATATTTGTAGTAGGACAAAAATGTCTGTTTTAATTAAAAAAAACATTTTAATTCATTCTTTCATTCATTTTACTTTGGCTTAGCCACAGCAGAATGAACCGCCAACTATTACACAGCAGATGCCCTTCCAGCTGAAACCCAGTCCTGGGAAACACCCATTCACACTCATTCTCACACACACACAAACAAACACACACACACACACACACACACACACTGCAGCCAATTTAGCTTATTCAATTCCCCTATAGCACATGTGTTTGGACTGTGGGGGAAACCGGAGCATCCAGAGGAACCCACACCAACTCAAGGAGAACATGCAAACTCCACACAGAAATGCCAACTGACCCAGCCGGGACCCGAACCAGTAACCTTCTTGCTGTGAGGCCACAGTGCTAACCACTAAGCCACTGTGTCACCCCATGAAATATGTTTATCAATTTAAAAATGGATATACATATTGTACATGGATACATAGGTAAACATTATATATTTTAAATAATATAGTAAGTTGAAATACAAACACTGAAACTGGTGGCTATCATAAAACCTGTCATACATAAGACATCAATAACAAGTAAAGCAAATATTATGAATGTACAAAATAGATGTATATAGATATGTTTTACTTGCTAGCTGAGACTAAATAGCTTTCCTGAGGTAAGTGTAACTTGAGGTATGCTAATGTTTACAAACTGTTATGTTATAGTTTTTCCGTGAATGACCCATTAATTCAGCGATTTTATGTGACACAATACATGTCAATACAGTAAGTCATTTTCAACATACCTTGTGATGATTATTAAAGATTAGGGTTAGGGTTATGTTGTTATTATTAACTGAGTTCGAGAGTCACAACCTGGTCACAATAACTAACCGCATCAGCGCTCCTATTATATAATGTCACGTGACACGTGCGCGGGATAATCCCGCCTCAATAATGGCAGGACAATCGATTCTAAAACTTGATTGGATGTTAACTGTGTTCGTCAAAATATGTTACGACGCGATTGGCTGCCGTTGACCAGGCAATTCGACAAACAAGTAATTTTTAGGAACGATCAAATGTAATTTAAAACCCCTCCACTACACAGTGTCTTTATAAAATAATTTAAAATCTTTTCAGATGCCCTGACTAAAATGAAAATAAAAATTGCTTTAAAAATGTTTAATTTAAATTTAATTTTGGATCATATAACTTGCCATAGCCGATATCTGTCTTATATTGATTTCCTTTATATGTTTATTTATTTTCACTCTTAATTTTACTTTAGTTTGGATCATTTTTGTCATTTAGATTTATTGTATTTTTTGTATATTATTTTGTGCTGAGCCTTCCATGTGTGATACACAACATGTAAAGCTGAATGGCATTTTGTTGTATTTAGATTTTGTAATTTCAATAAAAAAATAAATTTAAAAATTCATAATTGTTCAGCTCCAATCTGCTATTTACAACAATAATGTACGACGATCTTAAAATATATAATAAACATTAACATCATGTTATGGAGGACGAAACCTGCAAAAAACAATAAATACATAAATACGCAAATTAATAAATAAATGAGTGAATAAATCCAAAAATTCCTGAATAAATAAAAAACAAATAAGTAAATAAATACGCAAATAAATATAAATTAAAATCCACAAATTCCTGCATAAATAATTATCTAAATAATTAATAGTGCGAACAGGTAAATAGATAAATAACTTACACGAATGTTGGGGAAATAAGAAAATGCTAAAGTAGATTTTTATTAATAATATTAATTACATAATACATAATAGTATTAAAATATTATTTACATTCTACTACTAGTACTCAAGTGTCCCCCATTCAAACGCTAATCATTTTTGAACATATTTCTGTATTTACTTTTCCTCAGCTCAACATGCTGATGAGAGGGTGTCTGTCAATCAGAAGAAGGCGGTCAAAATGCCATGATTGGTTGATCTTAGAAAAAAATTTGCATTCGATTTTTTTGACTGGCTTCTGACACCCTCTCATTAGCATGTTGAGCTGATTAAAAGTAAATACGGAATTACATTCAAAAATTAATTAACGTTTAAAAGGAGGGACATAATCTACTTTCAATTTAGCAGTTTTCTTATGCAATATATTTATTTATTTATTTATTTATTTATTTATTTATTTATTTATTTATTTATTTATTTATTTATTTATTGTTTTATTTATTTATTTATTTATTTATTTATTTATTTATTTATTTATTTATTGTTTTATTTATTTATTGATTTATTGATTTATTGTTTTATTTATTTATTTATTTATTTATTGTTTTATTTATTTATTTATTTATTTATTTATTGTTTTATTTATTTATTTATTTATTGTTTTATTTATTTATTTATTTATTTATTTATTTATTTTGTTTTATTTATTTATTTATTTATTTATTGTTTTATTTATTTATTTATTTATTTATTTATTTATTTATTTATTTATTTATTTATTTATTGTTTTATTTATGCAGGAATTTGTGGATTTTTTTTTTTTTTTTTTTTTTTTTTTTTTTGCATATATGTGTATTTATTGTTTTCTGCAGGTTTCACTCTCCATAAAAATGATAATCAAAGTGTATTGTGAAAGGTTGTCTCTTGTGATTTGTGTGTGTTTTCTGTTTATTTACTATTTTAGATGGCATATTAACTACTACATCAATCACTGTTCCAGTGTTTTGACAGCAAAAACTTCACTCGACGTAACGAAACGTCATTTTTAGTAGTTTGAGACAGTGTTGTGCAAGATATACATATGTTTTTAAGATACACACATGTAAAACGATCATTTTCACATGCCTGTATTCACATGAACATGGCTATACAATGTTAAATTACGCCTGTTATATGCAATAGATAATACAATGGGTCTAAGCCTACAGACTCTGAATGCGCTGTTTGAATGCATTATGAAAAAAGGCACAATTCTTCAGATTTGACCCAGAAATCAGTGCATAAATGTGCTGCGGAGCCTGTCTGGAGGTAGTTGAATTGGTCTAACACTGTCGTGGCATTGAGACCAGCCCTGTTAATAGTTTCCAGGCTGGTCATGAACCACTTCCTAAATGAAGCCTGTGTTTCTGACCCCAAGGCCCCTGCCCTGTCTGGGGCAACAGAGCCACAAACACACACACACACACACACACACACACACACACACACACACACACTTGCTGCTTGATGCATATAGAGTCTGTAGGCCAAACACAAGTCAAGCTGGACTCTAAACAAGATTCAGGACCGATTGGCCTGATCCTCATATAGGAGATGTAATAGAAATCAATCAGATTAAATCGAGAACTGTATTATGTGTGGGCGGCACGGTTGCACGTGGTTAACACTGCGGCCTCAGAGCAAGAAGGTCGCTGGTTCGAGTCCTGGCTAGGCCAATTGGCATTTCTGTATGGAGTTTGCATGTTTTCCCCGTGCTGCCGTGGGTTTCCTCCAGGTGCTCCGGTTTCCCTCACAGTCCAAACGCATGCGCTATAGGGGCGTTGAATGTTTATGGGTGTTTACCAGTACTGGGTTGCAGCTGGAAGGGCATCCGCTGTGTAAAACATATGCTGGAATAGTTGGCGGTTCATTTCACTGTGGAAACCCCTGATAATCAGGGACTAACCTGGAGGAAAATGAATGAATGAATGAACTATGTGTTAGAAGGCATTTACACTTGCACAGCAACAGCATTTTGCTGGGGTTGAAACAGATTGGACATTTTAGAAATATATAGTTATCATCTCTGCATAAACATGTATAAATTAGACTTGTATTGATTATGATTTAAAAAGTAATCTTGAGAGAACTCAATAAGACACGTGTTGTCTTTGGCAAAAATACATTAATATTTTATTTTATCAAAGATAATGATCTTTATTGACAATTATGTTTATTGTTTCCCAGTACTGGGTTGCAGCTGGAAGGGCATCCGCTGTGTATAACATATGCCGGAATAGTTGGTGGTTCATTCCACTGTGGCGACCCCTCATAAATAAAAGACTAAGCCAAAGGAAAATGAATGAATGAATAATGAATAAAACATTAAATACCCACACGGAAAGAACCTATATAAACATACACATTTTAATATAGGTTTTAATATAAGTTTTTAACATATGTGACGTATATAAAATTAGCCGTTTTCCTTTATTATATGTATATATATAAATTTTATATACGTCACATATGTTAAAAACTTATATCAAAACGTATATTAAAACATGTCTGTTTATATAGGTTCTTTCCGTGTGGGTAAACGTTCTATTTGAACATTTATCAAACATCATGAGAATGTTACAATGTTTTTAATTACCTGAATTAACTTTTTTATTCTAGTAGAAAGAAAACTTGCCAGAAAAAAGTTATAAACCAATCAGTTTGTATGTTTAAGTACATTATTAAGGGCACAGTAAGTAATTTTAACCACTAGAGGGTGCGAATTCAGAACAAACAAAGGCATAGTTTCATGAGGGCGCGACTGAATGTGGAATCATGGGAGTTGTAGTCTTCTCCAAGACTCCTGCAGTGAAAGTGAAAGTCATGACATGTGGCCAATTATGGTGACTTATATTCAAAGTTTGTGCTGTGCATTTAACCTGTCCAAGTGCAAACACACAAATACCATTAACACACCCGGAGCAGTGGGCAGCCAGGTGGGGGGTCGGTGCCTTGCTCAAGGGACTCACATCGGAAGAAGCTGACTTTGGATCGCTTTATTTATTTCAGATTGTGCAAGCAAAAAATTGCTTTTAAGGGGCTAATAATATTGATCTTATCACAAAAAAATAAAAGCTGCTTTTATTCTAGCTGAAATAAAACAAATAAGACTTTGTCCAGAAGAAAAAACATTATAGAGAATACTGTGAAAAAATCCTGAATCTGTTAAACATCATTTGGGAAATATTTAAAAACATTTCACAGGAGAGCAAATAATTTTGACTTCAACTGTATATAACAATGTGCTAGTGGGTATTTTAATGAAAATATTGTGCCTTTAAAAACCTGATCGCTTCAAGCGAACGTTCCTGGAGGAAAGTGTGTCCGTAACATGTGAGATGTGGGTCTGGACCCCTGCGGTTTTCTCATCCAAGCGTGGTGTTTCTTTTTAGGAGACGTTGACTCACACGTCGTTAAAGCGCCTTATTTTTGAACTGGGGTCAGGAAATCCCTTCAGGGGCCTTCGCTGAGGGCCCACTAGCCACCCGAGGACGGATAATCCATGCGGTGCAGCTTTTACTCCATAAAAGCGACTCCACGGCTTACGGGACTGTGGTTTGGGTGGTGCAGAGCCTTCAGCTTTCTCCTTCTGCAGGCCTCAAAATACAGCACCTGGACCACAGATAAGCTCAGATTTCAGAGATATTTTAGAAGAAACATTTCCATAACGTTTAGTACCCATTTGGGCCCATTAGTACTAATTGAGCATCGTGTCAACACCACAGCCTACCTGAGTATTGTTGCTGACCATGTCCATCCCTTTATGACCACAGTGCCTCCATCTTCTGATGGCTACTTCCAGCAGGATAACACACCATGTCATAAAGCCTGAATCATCTCAGACTGGTTTCCTGAACATGACAAGGAGTTCACTGTACTCAAATGGCCTCCACAGTCACCAGAGCTCAATCCAATAGAGCACCTTTGGGATGTGGTGGAACGGGAGATTGACATCATGGATGTGCAGCAGACAAATCTGCAGCAACTGCGTGATGCTATCATGTCAATATGGAGCAAAATCTCTGAGGAATATTTCCAGTATCTTGTTGAATCTCTGACATGAAGGATTAAAGCAGTTCTGAAGGCACTAGGGTACTAATACTAGTAAGGTGTACCTAATAAAGTGGCCAGTGATTGTATGTACATATATATATATATATATATATATATATATATATATATATATATATATATATATATCAGAGGATGTTCAGATGTTATATTTTGAATATACAGCACTCTACTCTGATATTAGATCATAATAAATCCAAGCACAATCAGCTGCACATGTTTGCATGTCAAGAAAGATGTCAGAATCCACTGCGCTTTGTATATTTTCTCTTTCGCGTCTGCCTTCCTCTCGCTGCGGTCGATGTCTGCGCTCCGGCCTTCACATTGCGTGAGATTCCATCGTTGCTCGCTGCTGTATGTGACAGAGGTCGTCAACATAGCATTAATTAAGACCCAAAAACAACAAAGCCCAAACAATAAACACCCGTCCGCAAAAGCCACCGCTCCCCGAGCCCACCGGGTTCAGCCAAAGAAAGTAAATACAGTAATACGTTCAAGATTTGTTTTCCCTCTGCCCGCAGAGCTGCTCTTTAAGCGAAAAGTGTTGTTCAACAGATAGGATTGTCATTGCACGACATGATCATATTCCTGGCCCAGTTTCTCTTGCAGATGTGCACAACTGGCACCTCCAGCGTTTCTCAAATAACCTCATCATTGGTGAAACTGGGCACCTACAGTACAGCGATGAATGCTTTTAGAGCTTTTAGAGGAGGATTTTCTGGCTTTTTATATGATGAGTGTGTATTTGGGTTAAAGGAGACCTATTATGCCCCTTTTTACAAGATTTAAAATAAGTCTCTGGTGTCTCTAGAGTGTGTGTGTGTGAAGTTTGAGCTCAAAACACCACACAAATAATGTTTATAACTCTCTGAATCTGACCCTTTCAGGCTTTGATCCTAATTGCGGCGTTTTGGTGACTGTCGCTTTAAATGCAAATGAGACTTTTTAAAAAAGGGTGGAGCTACAAATGCCTGTGTGTCATCATAATGGCAGATTCAAAAACAATGACTTTGATTATAAAGAAATAAATGAATGCATTTGTGCCATTAGAAGCTGCTTATATTCACACACTGCTGCCACACAACTGTGTTTAAACACCTTATAACAGTGATTTTTGCACAATAGACTGATTTCACGCGGCTGCCATTTTTAAAAGCGAAATCGAGGCTGCGGTGGGAAGAAACCTGGAAGTATCGTTGGGAGTTACATTTGTACGTTGTGTACTTGGCTGTATATCTTATCAGCGAATAGAAAGAGACACAAATTTATCATTTCACCGCCTTCTGAGTGACCCGAAGGTCCGTTCTGAATGAATGGTGAAAATATAAAGAGCTAATTTATATCAGAGATATCAGAGCTCATTTTCAGCTAAGTTAAGGGAAATAGCACTAGTTAGCTAACGTTTTCTTTCCCAAACATACGTTTTAGATGCCATTTATCAAACTGGAGTTAATGAACTGATTCTTTCACTATATTAGACTTGTCACGTTACTGAATTAAAAGAAAATGTGTCAATTTCTCGTTAACATTTAAAGCACTGTTGAAGGCTTTCTTAAAACAGCGCTGATTGGCCATTGTGTTCACGTGCTCAACAGATATGCTTGTGATTGGCCGAGAAGGTCATCAGTTCACCCTCCGCTGTTTACTGAGCACAAACACAGCCGAGCGATCTGCTTGATGACTCTACTGATCCTTATGGCTGTTTCGCGCTCGCGTCTCCGTGTATCTGTGTTTGCACTGGGTGAAGAGCGGTAAACTGAGTGCAAACACAAGATACATGGAGACTGGATCGCGAAGCAGCCGTGAAGATCAGTCGAGTCATCCGCGCTCAGCGGCGCTTCAATTTTAACTTAGCGGGAATTAGACTGTTTTAAAACTTCAGTACCGGGACAACACGAGGGTGTGCTACAGAGGACTGCAGTGTTTATCGCTCACCAAGTTACATAGGCTGAAGCAGGGAAGCGTCCCCTCTGTTTACCTGCTGCCATGAACTGAAGCCTAGGAGGACACTTGAGCATATTACTCTTACAGAGCTTGTGATGTTGTTTGATGCTAAATTGCTTTTAATTGTTTAAATTAAACGTACTGACTGATATTAAAGTGATGTTTACACCATATCTGTATTTTGAAATCTCGGCAACAGCTGGAGGTTTGTAGTCCACAGCATTTCACTGCAATGTTTACAGTGCTGGTCCTATACTTCCGCGTTTCTTCCCACCACAGCCTCGCTTTGGTTCTTTAAAATGGCGGCCGCGTGAAATAAGCGTATAGGTCCCTTTTAAAGGATACTCTCTCAGAAATGCATGCGCAAACATGGTCACTTGGGTTTCGCACTGTAAAAAGCGATTCGTTTGCTTTACCTAAAAAGAAAAGTGAATAAACCCATTGCTTTTAAAGTGATTAGTTGACTTTACTTAAAAGTGAGTAAACCCATGCCTCTTAAATTATAATAGGAATATAATAGGAAACACTGTGAAAAATGTCCTTGTTCTGTTAAACAGCATCCAAAATTAAAGTGTTATCAAAATATGTGTGTACTGTTTATACGTATTACGTGTATATAAACACATCAATGTATGCATGTATATATTTGTAAAAATGTTTATTTCTATATATATATGATACAAATTATATATAAATTTAAATATATAGGCAAAAGATGATCTGGATAGTTTTTTTTTTTTGTATATTTTGATGTAATTAATTGTATTTAATCTTATTGAGGCAGCCAGATGGCATATACTACGATATAAAGTGGCCCTATATATATATATATATATATATATAGGGCCACTTTATATTGTATTATATGCCATCTGGCTGCCCTCTTTATATCATATATATATATATAATCATACATATAAATACAGTACAAAGACATGCGCTAAAGGTGAAATAAATAACCTAAATTGGACATAGTGTGTGAATGAGTGTGTATGGGTGTTTCCCTGTACTGGGTTGCAGCTGGAAGGGCATCTGCTGCATAAAACATTAGCTGTTGGTGGTTCATTCCGCTGTGGGGACCTCTGAAATAGAAACTAAGCTGAAGGAAAATGAGTCAATAATAATAATACATCATATATGTGCATATTAACATCAATTAAAATTACAAACATGTATATATGCAAATACATAACCTATATATATATATATATATATATATATATATATATATATATATATATATATATATATATATATATATATATATATATATATATATATATTTAGCATAATTTGGCTTAAGTCCCCTTATATATCAGCTTTCCATGCGGGGTGTTGATGTTTGTCTCTGGCACCTGCAGATCCGTCACTCTCTGTTCTTCCAGGGGGATTTGAGCGAGTGACGGCCTGTACTGTGACGGAGTGTAAAGCGGTCTCAGAGCACTCGTGTTCCCGCTCCACTCGCCTCCTTTGCCCTCGTACCAGTGTCATGGAAATGAAAAATCCCTCTTTTTTCTAATCCCAATATGTTTCGGATAAATACATGCCATGCTGGAAAAACATTTGGACCGCAGTGTTGGTTTGCGGTCGACGTTTGCGTCTGGTTTGGTATTTCACTTATGAGGTGATTCAATCAGAGTCAAACTACAAGAGCCAAGAGCGCGCACACACACACACACACACACCTATAACCTGCTGACTTTTTTTAACATCCTAACATTTTCACACAAGGTAAAATAAATCATCACTAGCAAAACAGCTCCAAAACACTTGAGGAATCATTGGTGTTTAAGAGGTTTGCTCCAAGGACATTTTTAGACATGTTTTCTCTTATAAACTTAAACTTCAAAGTTATTTCCTTTTGTTTTACAGTACAAATATCTAAGCATTCTTAAGTGACGATACTTTTCCTTGAGAAACAAAATGTCATCTGAAACAGTTTACTATCCGTTAAACTAATTAAACTACTAAACTAATATCCCACTCTGGCCCACTCAAGCCCCGACTAGTGGAGGGCTGCAGTGATGGTTGATATTCCACAACTTTATCCAGTCTCCCGACTGCATCTCTGGAGCTCAGCCTCAGTAATCTTTGGGTCTTCTTGACCTCTCTCGCCAAGGGTCTTCTCCCCTGGTAGCTCAGTTTGGCTGGACGGCCAGCTCTAGGAAAGGTTCTGGTCATCCCAAACGTCCTCCATTTAAGCATTATTGAGGCCACTGTGCTCTTAGGAACCTTAATTCAATGACTATAGAATACACAAGCCGTGTCACTCATATAGTTTTGAATGGGGAAAAGTGTAACGGTCAATATGGCGAATGAAGCTCCACTTACTAGTACACGAGCCAATCCTCAATTGCTATAGACTGACGTTTCTCTGGGGGAGAAGCTCGAACCAGACGTGTGCTTTCATGATAGTTCGGTGGTCATCAAACACACTGGAATCTCAACAATACTTGCTTTACAGGCATAAGAAATATATCCAAATAAAGCTTGAAATCTGGGCTTTTAAATCAACCAAGTGCACTTGATAACAAAAGTTTTTTTGGTTTTGCAATCTGTATGAAATGAGCATACAACGAATGAGGTACATCTGTCATGTCAAATGCACATCACATGACAGCAACTACTCAAACGCCCCACAAACTAGTAAACAAAGAGTCGCTGTCATTTCTGGAGGAGATTTACCTTCAAGACCAAGTTGTGGATAACTTTAGAAGACCAGCACAATCAGGCAGAGCATTATCCAGAGGTGTAGAACGGTCATAAATGAGGTTGGTGTTGTGATCTCATTGCTTTAGAGTGTGCATGCACATTAGCTCAGGCACCCTGGAAATATGCCGATTTTGTTTAATTCGGATGCTTAGAAACTAAACTTATGAGACAGTTTTTGTTGAATTTAATTGGTGATTCCAAATATGTAATGTAAGTAAGTTTGGTAAACAGTTTAGGAGATGGCTGTCGAGCAAAATGACTTGCCTTAAAGAGACTTTGCTTAAGTGCAGCAGAAATGTTTCTGTAACCTTGGCCAGATCTGTGCCTTGCCATAATTCTGTCTCTGAGCTCTTAAAGCAGTTCCTTTGACCTCATGATTTTCATTTGCTCTGACATGCATTGTGAGCTGTAAGCTCTCATATAGACAGGGGTGTGGCTTTCCTGATCAAGTCTAACCAGTATAATCAAACACAGCTGGACTCAAATGAAGGTGTAGAAGCATCTCAAGGACGATCAGAAAAAATGGACAGCACCTGAGTTAAAGATGAGTGTCACAGCAAAGGGTCTGAATACTTAGGACCGTGTGATATTTCAGTTGTTCTTTTTTAATAAATCTGCAAAAATGTCTACAATTCTGTGTTTTTCTGTCAGTATGTGCTGCTGTGTGTACATTACTGAGGAAAACAATGAACTTAAATGATTTTAGCAAATGGCTGCAATATACAACCAGGGCTCAAAACCCTATATACATTTCTGGAGAGCGCCAGATACATTCCAGGAGGTACCATTTTTTACAGTTTTTGTTTTCGCGAATCCACCAGGGGCCGTTGTGTATGCTTTTTCAGATCTCAAATTTCTCTCTCAAGTACCTTTCGTGCCTGCTGTTCTCGTGTAAATCCGCCAGATGCCGCTGTTGGACGACTGACTGACCGACCGACTGACCGATTCCCCCAGCCACCCACTTCCCTAAACCCAACTGACAGAGTTTTAAAAAGCAATCAAGAAAAAGTAGAGCCCTCGCGGCCGCTTGATTTTTTTTTACCACGTGTTCAGATTTTACCACATTCTCACCCTGTTATTTACTTGTTTATTTAGTTTTTTTGTTTTTTGTTTTTGTCTTACCTGCTTGCTGGAACTGTTCTTCACCAGACTTGAATCCTGTAACCGTGATCAACTCCTCTCTGTGTCTCAAGTCTGCTGACATACATGGCGAGCCGCTGGGCAAACTGGTAACAGCGGAAAAGCCATCCACACGGAGGTAAGCGGTCAGCTGGTATCGTTAAAAGAACGGTGTCAAACCTCCCCATAGCATTTGTTCAACCCAGGCTCATTCTGAGAACGTAGTCCCGTGGACGTTTCTGGAGACCGCAAAATACGTCCCGGGAGGTACGTATTTTTGCAGTTTTTGTTTTCTGGAATCTGCGAGAGGCCGCTGTGCACGCTTTTTTCTCGCGTAAACCCGCTAGAGGCCGCTGTCGAACGACCTTCCGCCTGTCTGCCTGGATGACAGGATGATTGACCGTGCGACCGGCCAATCGGCTGACCCACCCTCCTCCGTCCCTAAACCCAACCAACGACGATTCACAAAAGCTGCCAGAAAAAGAAAAGCCCTCGTCTGATTTTTACCACGTTTTCGGATTTTGACCACATTCTCACCCTGTAATGAACTTGTTCGCTTCATTTTTTGGATTTTGTTTTCTTACCTGATTTCTGGAACCGCTCTTCCCCGGACTCGAACCCGGTCGTCATCATCATGGTCAACCCCGCTCTGCGCCTCGAGCCCGCCAAAGTACACAAAGAGCTAACCGGACAAACTGGTTGCAGAGGGAAAGCCCTCCACACGGAGGCGAGCGGCCGGCTGGCAAGCGCCGAAAGGAACGGCGTCACACCGCCCCGCAGCGTTCACTTAAAAAAATGAAATGCAGCCGTACGTACCCCCGGCTACGTATTTCGCAGTCTCCAGAAACGTCCACGGGACTACGTTTTCAGAATGAGCCTGGGTTGCATTTGTTTTAAAGACGAAATGCAGCCATACTAACCTCTGGCTACATAATTCGCGATCTCCAGAAATGTATACAGGGGTACATATCAACACTGAGCCTGTGTTGGTTACAAACGTACCAGATATGACAAATGACAAAGGACATGTACTCAATAATACTAGAATGAATTCATTTTATTAAACAGTTTTTTTTTTATCGTAACCTTTTGAATATATCTCCAGTTATTTAAACAGCCACACATGACAAAAAAATCTACCAGTAGATTCAGAAATAGACTTGATTTCCCTTTCAATTAAATGATCTTTTTTTCCCCCAGTGTCAAAGTCTAAGTAATTCTGCGCTTCAAGTAAATACACCTTGAGCTAAGAATGACACGCATGACCAAAACCCCTTTTCAGCCTGGGATGAGGAGCATCTTCTTTGTGCTTTTCATTTAAACAGTTCAGCGGGAGTCTGTCTTTCTCTCCGGCCCTGAAAGAAAGCCCAGAATGGCCAATGAAGTGAATTGAAAGTTGCTGATAGACTTGTCTTTGCATCCTGGTCGACAAAGCTGAGTAATGAGAGTTGGCTGCGAGTCTGGATCTCCGGATGATGGTGTGTGTGTGTGTGTTTTTTTTTTCCTTTTAGCTTTTGTCCACCGAGTCAGAGATGCTTCTCACGGGCATCAGAGTGTCAAGAATACTGTTTAATAGTATTTTAATTCTTATTTCATAATTGCCACTTACTCCTAAATGTGAGGTTTTTGGTCAAATGCTAAAGTCATCAACTATCCCATCAGGCACAGGACGTCAACATGATGTTAGATTGACTTTGGGACATTGCGTTTTGTTTGGAAGTGAACATCCAGCTGACGTCAGAACCCAACGTCAGGCTGACATCAATCACCGTTGTCCAACCTAAAATCAACTAAATATCAACGTCTAATGAAGTTACAGCTTGACATTGTGTGGACGATACCACTATGATGTCTGTCAGACGTAGGATTTTGGTTGCCATACCTGACGAGTAAATGTTTGACGTAAATATGATGTTGGCTTAAGATGTTTGCTCGATGTTAGATGGTCACTTTTCAACACAACCTAAAATCAACCAAATATTAACGTCATTTGACTTCGTTATTGGACATCAAACTAACGTTGTCCTTGGCTAGACATTGTATTTTGGTCACCTGACCTAAATATAACCTAATATTAATGTCTTATGACATTGTGTGCCTGCTGGGATGATACAAATACTAGACAAATATAAAGAAATCATTTTCCTTTCATTAAAAGTATAACGTGATCACTTCCTTTGTACTTTTAATGAATGGAAAAGTATTTCTTTGTATAACATATTATTCATCAATGATTACGTTTACATTGACATCAGTAATTGAATTATTTGCCTTAATATAATTAAGACAATAATAAGATTAAGACGTTTACATGAGTTGCTTTTCGAATGTTCCTTTCATGATCCCGTTTTACATGTTATAACACATAATTCGATTAACGTCATTAACGTCACCACGATATCCACGTTTCCTCCGGAGTTTTATGTAATTTTATTTTTAATTTGTCAAAATTAACTGCAGTTCATTCAGGAACATTTCATGCATGCCCCCCGTGACAAACGTGATATTGGATGCAGCTATGAATTGCTGGAGGAGTGTAGTTTTAATGGAGTTTCATACCGCACGCTGAATGGGAGAAGAAACCCTCCACATTTCACGATCCAGGTGTCTGTGATCTTCACTGACTCGGTAGGTGTAGATAATAGTGTCCATGTGTGTAGTGTACCATGTGTGTAGACTATCCTGTCACAAAACACAGTGAAAAGTCCTACATAACGGTGATAGTTTGATTAGGGTGTTTACATGTCCTGCACTTCAATAATGCGACTAAAATCTGCATCTTAATTCGATATATCTGTACTTCAATTATGACCTTAATCGAATTAAATTAATCAACAATCACTGTTTACATGGTAAAGTCTTAATTAGAGTATTGTCTTAATTGTATTAAAATTGAATTATTGGTGTCCATGTAAATGTACTCAGTTCATGTAAACGAAATAATTTCATTCACTTTTAATGAGAAGAACAGTATGTCTTTATCATACGTATTAATACTCAACTATGTTACAAAAGTAAGAGTTGACAAATATAAAGAAATTACTTTCCTTTTTCAGTAAAAATAAAAAAATAGTTTGCAAATGACATCACTTCCTTTTAACTTTTAATAAATGGAAAATTATTTCTTTGTATTATGTATTCTTTGCCAACTGTGTTGCAAACGTAGCACCGTTGAAAACGTACCCCTGTATACATTTATGGAGATCGCAAATTATATAGCCAGAGGTGCGTATGGGTACATTTCGTCTTTAAAACGAACGATATGGGGTGGTACGACCACTTACCAGCTGACCGCTTACCTCAGTATGGACGGCTTTCTGCTGTTACCAGTTTGTCCAGTAGCTTGCTGTGTACTTCAGTGGATTTGTGACGTAAAATCTGAAACTGCTTTTCTTTTTCTGGATTGCTTTTGAAAACACCATTGGTTGGGTTTAGAGAAGGAGGAGGTTGGGTCAATCAATCGGTCAGTCAGTCAGCCGACAGCGGCCTCTGGTGGATTTATGCAAGAGCAGCAGGCGTGCATGGCACTTGTGAGAGACATTTGAGATCTGAAGAAGCGTACACAGCGGCCTCTGGTGGATTTACGCAAGAACAGCAGGCGTGAATGTCACTCGTGAGAGAAATTTGAGATCTCAAGAAGCATACACAGCAGCCTCTGGTGGATTTATGCAAGAGCAGCAGGCAGGAAAGGCACTCGTGAGAAAAATTTGAGATCTCAAGAAGCGTACACAGTGGCCTCTAGTGGATTTACGCAAGAACAGCAGGCGTGAATGGCACTCGTGAGAGAAATTTGAGATCTCAAGAAGCATACACAGTGGCCTCTAGTGGATTTACGCAAGAACAGCAGGCGGGAAAGGCACTCGTGAGAGAAATTTGAGATCTCAAGAAGTGTACACAGCAGCCTCTGGTGGATTTACGCAAGAACAGCAGGCAGGAAAGGCACTCGTGAGAGAAATTTGAGATCTCAAGAAGTGTACACAGCAGCCTCTGGTGGATTTACGCAAGAACAGCAGGCGGGAAAGGCACTCGTGAGAGAAATTTGAGATCTCAAGAAGCGTACACAGCGGCCTCTGGTGGATTTGTGAAATCAAAAACTGCAAAAAAAAAAGTAGTTCCTGGGACGTATTTGGCGCTCTCCAGAAATGTGTATAGGGGTACATAATCAGAATGAGCCTATTGGAATTATTGCTCAACTATAGAGTTGATAAATATGAAGAAATAATTTTCCTTTCAATTAAAGTAAAAAAAAAGTGATTTGCAAACAACATAACTTACTTTTATTTTTACTTTTATTGCAATTTCAGTAAAAATCTGCATTTTGTTGGAATTTTAACTTTTTTTATTAATAAGTTTTCATTATTATTTTTATTCGGTTTTAGTGTTTTAGTATGAAATTGAAAAATGCACCTTAAATACATATGTTTAAAAAGAAACATACAATTTAATGTTATTTCAATAACAATAAATGTTTATTTCATCAATTTAGTTGACTAAAACATCTCTTCAGCGCAAATTGAGTCTTCTTTAATCAAAACATAATTTCTTTCTATTATGTATTTTTTGTCAACTCTGTTACATGCATGGTGGTACGGTGGCTCAGTGGTTAGCACTGTCATCCCAGGGCAAGAAGGTCACTAGTTTGAGTCCCGAGTGGGTCAGTTGACATTTCTCTGTAGAGTTTGCATGTTCTCCCCATGTTGGCGTGGGTTTCCTCTGGGTGCTCCGGTTTCTCCCACAGTCTGAACACATGCGCTATAGGGGAATTGATTAACTAAATTGACCATAGTTTATGAGTGTGTGTGTGTGAATGAGTGTGTATGGATGTCTTCCAGTAATGCAGCTGGAAGGGCATCCGCTGTGTAAATCATATACTGGAATAATTGGCGGTTCATTCCTAATGAAAATCAATGAATTAATTAATGTTATACGCATAACAACGTTGACAAAAATGACATAATAGAAAGTAATTATTCATTTTCATTAAAAGTGAATGCAATGACTTCTTCGTATTGTATAATATCTATCAATTATGTTATAAAGAAATCATTTAATTCACTTTTAATGAAAAGAAAGGGTTTTTTTATTCATTCATTATCCACCGAGTCAGAGATGCTTCTCACGGGCATCAGAGTGTCAAGATGGCTTTACCTCGAACCGGCGGCGATTGTTGGCGAGATGGATGGACTCTCTCTTTTTAGAGCCCAAATGGGGGAGCGTGACCGTGCGATGCCAGCTTAGCATTCCGGAGCCGCATTGACGCTGCCGGAGAGCTATTGTTCGCCGGGTCACTTCCCTGAAACCGTCACCTCGGGCCTGATTTCCATTGGAATGCTCCGGACGGCATTCCTGCTCATTGACTGGGATTGGCACCGGCCGACGGGCTGAAGGAACATTCCCGATGATTAGCTGCTTGGCCGTGGAGACGAGGTTGGCTGTCGTGACCTGTGGAAGAGGAGCTGTAGCCGGATTTATGGGAAACGACAAGCGTCTGCGATCAATGAGCCGTTTGGGAAAGATTTACAGTATGAATGCAGTGTAAAGTGATGGCATTAGTGACTGTGCTTTCACATTTAGATCGCATTACTGTAAAGAAGAAGAATTGTGGGAAACACTTTACTTGAAGGGGTGTTTATAAGCCATGAAACCTTTATAATCATGATATGACACATATATGTGAATGGGATATTATGCATGCTTATAACAACTGTTATTAAGTGGCATTTGCTAAGCTAGGTCATTTTAAATGCAAAGATGACACTGTTTGTTATGACAACTTGACATCACCATGACAACAAAACTTGTCATAAATCTGGAATAAACATGATTGTCATGAAGCCATAATAAATGTCATCAATTTTATAACAGCATCATTAATATTTTATTTGACCTCATCTACAGTGGCACAAGCTTAATTTGTTTCGTGATTTAATGGGCTATATGCACACAGACTTTTAATTTTCAGATAGGAAGCCCAAGGGTGAACTTTCCATAACAAAATTGTCAGGTTTAAGATCTGATTTCTTTAAAAATCAGCGATCTTCACTGCCTGTTAGATATACGATATGAAGTGGGTCTCAGATCGGACAAGAAGCCCTGCATTAAATTCCATATCCCCCTGCCATGTCTCTAAAATATGAGAGTTTGCTTTACCCCAGTGTTTTCAATGGAATTTCTGTGCTAGCCTGTTGCTACTGATGGCGCTGGTGGTTATGACAGTCTTTCATCTCGTTTTACGCTTGAACAACTAAATGAATGCTTAAGTCTATTAAACTGAATGTATTGTAATTACAACACAGGCTCATTGTGAAAACGTAGCCCTGCGAACGCTTCTGGAGGCAGCGAATTACGTAGGCGGAGGTACATATGGCTGCATTTAATTTCCTGAAACGAATGCTACGGGGCGGTGTGACGCCGTTCCTTTTCGCGTTTACCAGCTGACCGCTTACCTCCGAATGGACGGCATTCCGGCTGCAACCAGTTTGTCTCGTTAGCGCGCTGGGTCCGTCGGTGGATTTGAGATGCAGAAAGGAGTTGACCCCGAAGACGGGGGTTCGAGTCCGGTGAAGATCGGTTCCAGAAAGCAGGTAAGACAAAAACAGGATCCAAAATATAAAACAAACAGGTGAATAGCAGGGTAAGGATTAGGTAAAAAAAAAAAGTCAGACGAGGGCTTTTATTTTTTTGGATTGCTTTTGAAACGTGCTGGTTGGGTTTAGGGAAGTGCCTGGGCAGGTCAATCGATAAATTTGGTTGGGTTTAGGGAAGGGGGAGGGTGGGTCAGCCGATCGTTTGCTTAGTCAGTCAGAAAGTCTGTCCAAAAGTGAGTCAACAGCGGCCTCTGGTGGGTTTACACGAGAACAGCAGGCGTGAATGGCACTCGCGAGGGAAATTTGAGATCTCGAAAAGCGTACACGGCGACCTCTGGCGGATTCGCGAAAACAAAAACTGCAGAAAAACCTGCCGCCGGGACGTATTTCGCGGTCTCCAGAAACGTCCGTGGAGGTACATTTTCAGAATGAGCCTGGGTTGTGTAATTACATTACAACATCGATGCTGTAAAAACAACCTTGTGAAATTGAAAATAGTCATATAAGGCTTTTACCGGAAGTTTATCGTTGGCTTTAAGACTCATAGAGCCCATTTAATTTAAAGGTGTAGTAGGTGATCTGCCTAAATGCAAACTGTTTAGCATAACATCATTCAAACACAGTCCCTCCCCTGCCGTCTAAAGCCACGCCTCCTGACACACGAGAGCGCACCTTAAAAATGACAGTAGACAACCCACTAGATCATGTCATTCGCCAGTTAGAAAACTTTACAGTACTTTCAAATACTGCAATATTTTACGAAAAACTGTATGATATTTAGCACGTTTTTAGTTGTGTAGCAAGCAAAACTTGTCATAATGTGCAATATTTCATGCATGCAAAGATCGCTGGTCTCACTTTCTCACGCTTTGTCCTAAAGCGACTACTGTATGCTTAACATTAGTGTTTGGCCGGCGGCGTGCAGGAATTACACTTGTTACTAAGCCATACTTACATGCTATTTTAGAGCGAATATTCAAAGTAGAATGGTAAACAATATAAAGGGCGCATTACAGGCTCAAAAATGAACCAATGTGAATATAAAAACAACTTCAGCTCAGTAAAGCAGGCTAGGCAGAATAGCGCTGTTTACAGATCTTTTGTTGTTAAACTAACAGTTGACGCTGTAAAAGGTCCCTTATGAAATTGAAAATAGTCACATTAGTCTTTGCTGGAAGATTTCAGTGGCTGAACAACACTTCTGTGTATATAACCCATTCGTAAAACAACACAATCTACCTCAGCTTTGCTTGACTAAGTGAAGTTTATGTATAAACTAATTTCGAGAGGATGACGTGCTTATGATTGACCACTGCTGGTCCCGCATTAGCATGATTCACCAATCAGATGATTCCTAACTCATTATAAATAACCAGAATTCCTCACCTCAATCATCTTCGGCTTGAAGAATCCCCCATTCAACCCCTACTCCTCCTTTCTTTTCTTTGAAAGGGCGGCCCGGCAGCCCAGTGGTTAGCACTGTTGCCTCACAGTAAGAACATCACTGGTCCAAGTCTCTAACAGGCCCGTCGACGTTTCTGTGCGGAGTTTACACGTTCTCCCCGTGCTCGCGTGGGTTTCCCCCGGGTTCTCCGGTTTCCTCCCACAGTCTAAAAACTTGAGACATAGATGAATTGATCAAACCAAATTAGCACCACAGACAAGCTCTTAATCAGCAGTATATCTCTCTGTAGCAATCCCTTATTCGTCATAAGCCATAAAATTGCAGGGGAGTTCTCGAGACCTACCTGAGCTGAAACACCGCTCTCGCCCTGTAAATGGGAGGGAGCCCTGAGCTCGAGGATCTTATGAGCTCAGGGCTCTTTCCCGGGACAGCATGCCAAACACGCTTTATTATCTTTAAAAACTTCATAGACTTATTTGAAAAACACAAAAATAAAAAATGGCAACATTTTGAGAACGTTCTGTCAACATTCCTTGAAGAACCATAACAGTACATAATTTCAGACAGCGTTCTCTAGTAACTAAGCTTAACTAAGTAACTAAGCTTAACTCTAGTAACTAAGTTAATTCTGCAGATTTCCATCAATTACAGCCCTTATTAGTGCGACAGAAAATAAGCAATGCTTAAAATCTACAAGAGTTTTTAACAGCCTCTTGACTCACTTGTGCAATATAAACCCAACACTGGGAGACGTGTAATCTGTATCTCGAATGCCCGGAGATCTGAATAAAGCTGGTGGTCATACTGGCTCACTTCACTCTGGCACCAAGCCTGTAATCTTGTAGATTTATGTCACTCAGCGCCCCGGTGCTCAACAACCTTTCTAATATTCCAGCACACAAACCTGTAATTGGGCCGCATATCAGCGCCGCAGCAGATATTGGTGCGCTTGTTTCTGAGCAGAAACAGATTGGTTTCTATGGAGAAACTCAGCACTTCTGCTCTGCTCATGCCGCAGGTTTGGCTTCTGCTCGGCTGACTGATGTTTGGCATCTGCTCTGAGTTGTGGTCTGCATGTCGTGTTCGGGTTCACAGGCTCATCTCACACCTGGACACACACACACACAGCTGATTTTTAAATTCTCTGCCATCATCAATAAATCACCAGAGAAAATATGTGTTTGAACTTTGAAAACTATATGTACAGTTTACTGTATATTTTCATTCATTCATTCATTTTCTTTTCAGCTTAGTGTCTTGATTAATCAGGGGTCGCCACAGCGGAATTAACTGCTAACTTATCCAGCATCTAGCAGCAACTCAACACTGGGAATCACCCATACACTCTTACATTCACACCATACCTGCCAGCACTCCCGCTTTTCCCTGGAGTCTCCTGTTTTTCCGACCCATCTCCCATTTTGTTCTGTCTCCCAGAAAACTTCCTGGAAAACTGCCTTACACAAATCATTTTAAATCAGGTAAGTGACACTCTAAGTTGATATCTCTCTTTTGTATGTTGTTGTGCTGTACTTAAACCATATAATCTGCTAGTGTTTGCTTTGCTTTGGCTTTTTCAGGGTAAATTATTGTGATCTCCTAATTGCAACAGAGAAACACTGGGGAATCTCTGTAGACTGATGGCATTTCATGTTGTTCAGCAGCCTTATAACCTTAAAGCAAAATCACCTGTTCTGTCATCACTTTAGACATTATACTAGAGAATCACTCAAACACTAGCTCTACAGTGACGTTAGTGAATGAGCAACCGTTTCTGCTGTTCTGACGTCAGCTGCAGATGTGAATGAATGGCGGAAGCAAATAGTTCCTCTTACAGAAGGGTTTTTAAACTCTCCGTGTTGATTATTTTCTTTATACACACGATTATGCCGTCAAACTGTTATATAAATGCAACATCACACTCGTAGCAGTGCAATATGGCTGTATATCATCACATGGCCTGCGACCACGCATGCCTCCCACCAGTCCATATGCAGCCATATCTTGTGTGTACTATGTGTGTACTCACTGTATATCACAGTACAGCACAGTATACATATATATATATATATATATATATATATATATATATATATATATATACTATGTAAATAGTAAATACAAGCTTTTATTTGGATGCAATTATTCGCGAATCGCGATTAATCTTTTGACAGCACTAATATATATATATATATATATATATATATATATATATATATATATATATGCAAACAATTTGATTTCATTTTACATGTCTTTTTTGGATTATTATAAGATTTTATTATTCATATGAACATTTAAGTAAATAACATTAACATTTACATTACAAAAAATATATTTCAGCAAAATTTAGCTTTGACATTCATTGATGATGAAAATATTTTATATTAAATTTAGCATAAAAGCAATTATTAATAGATTGTTTTAATCTTTTTATAGATTATTTTTATTTAAAAAAAATGTAAATCATAATTATATATATATATATATTCCAATTAAAAAAATGTGAATTCAAAAAATGTACATAAAAGTTGATATTTTCTGAAATAAAGGTTTACAACTACATTTCAGCTAGAAATATATCCTTAAATTCAGCTTTTATATTAAGTTAGATGTTTTATAAAATGTCCAAGTAAATGAATAAAAATAAAATAATTGCCTTAATGACACGGCAACAGCTCTAAATGCATAAACACTTCTGCTGGAAAATGTGAAATGGGAAAATGATTTGCATTTGGTGCAAAACCAGTAAAAAGAAAGAAAATCACATGCTAACATTTGCATGGCATAAAAACCATACATGCATTATGAGCAACAGATTATTATGAGGGCGAGTGAAAGATCTGTCAGCAAACCTCAAAACTCTTTCACAAACCTACTGTTGAGCCCTGATGTGCTTCATGTCTTTTTCTGCTCTTTTCATGTCGCTGTCATCAGAACAGATGCTCGCTGGGTTTTCCTCATGTCTCGTTGTGGCTTCAGTGTGTGTGTGTGTGTGTGTGTGTGTGTTTCTGGCTTGATGTATCTGTCAGATGCTAACATAGCCTCACATTTACCACCGTCTGACAGATGTCGCTAATTTACTCATCCTGGATCAGATTAAGAAAGAAACAGTGCTCCAGGACTCCATTCTGATAGCGTGTCAAAAAACTGACCTGAAATCAGTTCAAAACCAAACACTTAATGATATTCAACCACCCCAGGGCTAGTTTGAGATGAGCTTTGAGTTTTTGAGTGGATGTAAAGCTATGGAAAAAATAACAGACCACTTGACAATTCTCAGTTTCTTTTTTAGGATCAAACAAATCCCTAATAAATCGAGTAAATTTATAATTAGAGATTTTACAAGTAAAAATCTCTCTTCATTTTTTTCCACAGCATTTGTCTTTCATTAAGAAAATATACTTATAATAGTTAATAATAATGATTATAATAATCTAATAATAGTTTTCAAATAATTTTCTTTATGAATCAAATTATTTAGGTTTTATTATGACCTTTTAAATCAGTTTGTTGACATTTTTGGCCAACAAAATGGCGAGCTCTTTATCATGCTAATGCTGAAAATAATTCTGATAATTTGTCAGAAAACTGACCTCAACTCTAAACAATTACTTTTCACCTCAAGACTAGCCCAAAATGGGTCTCCATTATGTTTACATAAGTCTATTTCTTCAGTATGGCATTTTGTGGTTCTTCTTGACAATAAACTTCATTAAAACACTTTCACGCTTTTATTTTGAAACAATTTTGTCTTAATCTATTTTTTCTGAGTTCATTTCAACCTTTTAAATTTGCACGATGACATTTGCGGGTTGCAAAATGGCCCATTCCTGTCATGCTAATGCTAATTCATAGGTTTTATTTTAACTACAATCTTCACATCAGTTTTTACGAGATTTGTACATTTATATGTTTTGTTGTGCACACCATCTTTGACGTTTTCTTGGTTGGACAAGCACTTGTAAAAAAAAAAAAACATTTTTAATTCATTTTTTTTTTTAATATATAGTTTAAGTTATTTTTCATATTTTAAAGTCGTATAGTCTGCTATTTTTTTAATAAATTCATGAAGAAATAATTATTTTACTTTTTGAGATAGCCAATCAAATCACAGTGGGCGGGGCTTTACTGTTAACAGGAACGAATTTGAATTTCAGCGGGATGCTTCAGTTTTAACGGTCAGAGAGTCTGAGGTAAGTTGAAAACGGCTAAACATTTAATACACAACAACAATATTACGATAGAAATGTTACATGATCAACATAAACCACTTAACTTCATCAGATATGTGGACTTATTAATAAATATATAAATATCCGTCTTAAATGATTAACGTAATTCATAATCATAACTGAATATGACCATACCAAAACATTACGTCGTTTTCGCTATTGTACACAATGGGATGATCAAAATGCATTATTGTATGAAAATAGTACAAAATTATAACGATAAATTCAGGGTTTCTTTATTTTTGTGTACACTAAAAGAGATGGTAGATTCCAAAATTAAAATTATAACGTAGTTTACTCACCTTTGTCAAAACATGGTGACTTTTTATTACATAGAAACATGAATGAAGAACGAATAGTACATTAACTTCTATTAATTTCTTTTGATTCCTTTTTAATATAGTTTGTAACTTATTTTTTGACAATATAGATAGATATACAGTATATATGGAAACTGAATAGCAAGTTGTAGCATATGCATGCATTTTATATATATATATATATATATATATATATATATATATATATATATATATATATATATATATATATATATATACTTCTATTAATTTCAATTTATTTCTTTTTACTGGAGTATTTTACGTATTGTTTGACAATAGAGATATATACTACTATGTAAACTGGATTTCTGTGTATTTACGGGATTTAGGTATAAGTTTATATTAATATTTGTTTTGTTCTATAAATGTCTCATAAAATATCTTCCATATTTCACATAAAGTATTGGGATTTTTCTAAAGAATAAAAAAAGATGTGCAATGGTTTTAGTATTCTTCATGGTTTAGTATCTTCAGACAAAATAACACCACTGTTTTGAATTCAGAAAAGTTACTAAATCAATTTTTTTGCTGGAATATCCTTGATTTTAATTAACAAATAAAAATATTTGTTTGTCTAACTAAATATCGTTTTATGATCAATAAAACAATGCTTTTATAGGAAGAAATAATCTCTTAAACCTTTGTAGAATAAAACAAATATAAGCTTTTTATTCAAAGTCATACCTAATAAATCCAGTAAAATAAAAATGGAAAATGTCAAATGGTCACTTATTTATTTATTTTTTTCATAAAGCTGTATAGATGATTTAATAGCATCTGTTTTATGGGTCAATATACGTAACGCTCGACATATTGGAACAGTCAAATCTATAGACCAAACACTGAAGAGCAAGATGTAGCATATACAGTACATACATATATATGATAATATTCCACTAAAAGCAATCATTTAATCCTCAAGTGGTAACAAACCTGTTATTCTGTCTTCAAAATGTTGTTTTTGTCCATACAGTGGAAGTCAATGGGAAACAAAAATCATGAAAGAATGGCTGCCAACATTCTTCAAAATATCTTCTTCAGTTTAGAGCGACATAAGGGTGAGTAAATTATGAGTGAATTTTCACAATAAAATACAGCATGAAAGCGTGTACTACACCATAGGCTGCTGAAATGTGGCGAGCAGCTGCTTTGGCTTCAAATGTATTTTACAGCTGCTGCGGGGACCCAGTGTGTGTCTTCCCTTAATGCATTCATCTATTCATGGATTTTATGACAATGAAACTCTATAAAGCACCAAAATATCAGGCTTGGAGTTTACTTTGGACCAGAGAATCAGAAAAGATAATTATAATTAGACATTTGCTCAGTTTTTTATCAACGTGCGGGCCAAATGACAGGACACGTCTGATTCCTGCTGAAAGATCAGGATCTATCAAAGGCAATTAAAGGAGATTATTTTAGTTTTATGACAGTGTTTCACCTAAACTAACCAGTGATCTTCTGGGTAGTTTTGGTTTTGTTCTTTTTTGATCAAATCCCAGAGTCTTATATGTTCTCGCTCAGTATTTTTGACTTGTTTTTTTTATATCAAACATATAAACATTCTTCTAAAGATATACTGTAATAATAATAACAACAGTAGTTAATATGTATATATGTTGTTTTTTATATCAAACATATAAACATTCTTCTAAAGATATACTGTAATAATAATAACAACAGTAGTTAATATGTATATGTTGTTTTTTATATCAAACATATAAACATTCTTCTAAAGATATACTGTAATAATAATAACAACAGTAGTTAATATGTATATATGTTGTTTTTTATATCAAACATATAAACATTCTTCTAAAGATATACTGTAATAATAATAACAACAGTAGTTAATATGTATATATGTTGTTTTTTATATCAAACATATAAACATTCTTCTAAAGATATACTGTAATAATAAAAATATCAACAGTAGTTAATATGTATATATGTTGTTTTTTATATCAAACATATAAACATTCTTTTAAAGATATACTGTAATAATAATAATAACAACAGTAGTTAATATATATATATATATATGTTGTTTTTTATATCAAACATATAAACATTCTTCTAAAGATATACTGTAATAATAAAAATATCAACAGTAGTTAATATGTATATATGTTGTTTTTTATATCAAACATATAAACATTCTTTTAAAGATATACTGTAATAATAATAATAACAACAGTAGTTAATATATATATATATATATATGTTGTTTTTTATATCAAACATATAAACATTCTTCTAAAGATATACTGTAATAATAAAAATAACAACAATAGTTAATATGTATATATGTTGTTTTTTATATCAAACATATAAACATTCTTTTAAAGATATACTGTAATAATAATAATAACAACAGTAGTTAATATATATATATATGTTGTTTTTTATATCAAACATATAAACATTCTTCTAAAGATATACTGTAATAATAAAAATAACAACAGTAGTTAATATATATATATGTTGTTTTTTATATCAAACATATAAACATTCTTCTAAAGATATAATGTAATAATAATAACAACAGTAGTTAATATATATGTATATAAATATATATATAATGTAAAAATAATATTGTTTTAAGCATTTCTTAATTTTTAAAAATAGTTTCTGTTCTTGTGCCTTTAATAAAAATCTACATAAAAACATATTTTTTACGCTACAATAATATATCGCTACAAAATATAAAGTCAAGTCGAGCTTTATTGTCATTCTGCTACATGTGTGGACATACAGAGGAACGAAATGTCATGTCTCGCAGGACAATGGTGCTTCATAAATTAATCATAAATACAAACACAGTACTGGATATACATAACTAAATATATATATATTTTCTGGATATATTATACATATGCTGGATAAGTTGGCAGTTCATTCTGCTGTGGCTGTGGTGACCCCTGATGAATTAAGGGACTAAGCCGAAGGAAAATTAAGGAATGAATTTTTCTGAAATAAATGTCTTGCTCTACAGTAATGGTTAGATTTGTACTGGAAAACAAGGCACAACTACCAATATATATATATATATATATATATATATATATATATATATATATATATATATATATATATATATATATAGGGCTGAACAATATATCGTTTAAGCATCGATATTGCAATGTGTGTATCTGCAATAGTCACATCGCAGGATTAGATTATGTGGAAAAGATTAAAAGATAAAGATATTACTGTTTTATTATTATTTATACAATGATGACCTTGTTATTTTACATTTGATTGTTACATTTCAATACTTGAATACTGTTAGACTACCCAAAAAACAAAGTACTGCTTATTCATTTATTTTTGCTTGTAATTTATCATTATTTATGCAGATGCACTGTGTAGAAACAGTCTTGATCATCCCATCCCAATCTAAATGAATGAAATCTTCCCAAATAGAGATAATCATATTTATATTGCAATATATATCGCAACAAAACAAAATATTGTAATGTCAGACTATTCCAATATCGTGCAGGCCGAATATATGTATGCAAATTAATTGCAACAAAGTTTATTTGCTTTATTATGTATTTTTATAGGTAAATAAATAAACTAAACATATAAATAATTCAAATTAGTTTTATTAAAATAATATTAAAATAATATTTATACTTTTGTTCATTTTAAGGGTGGGAAAAAACCTGAAATAAAATAAATATATTAATTTAAATGTATTTTATATAAAATCATTCATACAAAACAGTACATAATAAATATATAATTATACAACAATACAAAAATTACATACAATTTTATTAAAAATACTACAAAATGTTATTAAATTAAATACATTTTTTTGCATCACTGCCACATTTTTTATTGTAAATTTATTGTAAATTTTGATAAATGTTTCAATTTTGTGCCTGAAATGGCAACAAGATGGCTCAGTGGTACTCACTGTCGCCTCACAGCTAGATGGTCGCTGGTTTGAGTCCCGGCTGGCTCAGTTGGCATTTCTGTGTGGAGTTTGCATATTCTCCCATATTGGTGTGGGTTTCCTCTGGGTACTCCGGTTTCCCCCACAGTCCAAACACATGCGCTATAGGGGAATTTATGAACTAAATTGGCCGTACTGTATGTGTGTGTGTGAATTCGAGTGTGTATGAATGTTTCCCAGGACAGGGTTGCAGCTGGAAGGTCATCCGCTGTGTAAACCATATGCTGGATAAGTTGGCGGTTCATTCTGCTGTGGCGACCCCTGATGAATTAAGGGACTAAGCTGAAGGAAAATGAATGAATGAATGTTTCTGAAATAAATGTCTTGCTCTACAGTAATAATGGTTAGATTTGTACTGGAAAACAAGGCACAACTACCAATAAAAGCTTTATTTTGATGTGCTTGTGCTCAGAATAATCCACCCAATCATTATTTAGTTGAGCAGAGCCATCATTTTCACCTGTTGAATAATAAAACAGGTGAAAAAGTCCCACTAATGCACATTTTTGACATCAAAATCTTTCCAGTCAGCCCTCCATCTGTAACAAATCCACTGCTTTAAATGACGTTCCTTCTCATATGCCAAATCATTTTTCTTTGTCTCAACAAGAGCTCGCGTGCTGTGCAAACCGAGATGTTGAAAATGCACATATTTTCCAAATATCTGGGCATGCGCTGTATGAAGGATGGGGTTTTGTGGTCTCATCTGCGCCGCACATTGATCTTTTATCAATGACATTGCGATGATTCTGCGCTGTGAATGAGTCTCCACGCGTGTGTTTTCTACTTAATTGTCACGATTCTTAGACAGGATCCAAATGCAAGTTTTTTAATGAAGAACAAAGGGAAAAAATGTCTCAAAGGATATCAGAGGAAACCACGAATCTTTCACGAACATCGAAGGAATCTGGGGAACAATAGACAAGGACAAACAACGGACTGATAACCAGCAGATACCACAGGCTGAAATATATAGTCAGCAAACAAGGATCAGCTGGAGGATGATCAAGTCAGCTGACGAGTCAGCTGATAGAAAGCACGCCGTCCACACCAAAGGTAAACAAATAACACACCCTCGCACACGACAACACACAAGGCATGACACATAACATACAGAAAGAACACACAAACCCATCAACCGTGACAGTACCCCCTCTCCTAGGAGCGCCTCCTGGCGCTCCCAGAAGAGCTTACCTGGCGATTGTAATCATCGATGAGAGAATGATCCAATATGTCCCTTGCAGGAACCCAACTCCTCTCCTCTGGACCGTAACCTTCCCAGTCCACCAAGTACTGGAATCCTCGTCCCCTCCGTCTAGAGTCCAGAATGCGCTTAACCGAATAAGCCGTCTCCCCATCTACGAGACGCGGCGGGGGGGGAACCGGAGTAGGCGGATTTATGGCCGTATGAAAAACGGGCTTCAATTTAGAAACATGAAATACGGGATGAATTCTCCTGTACGCTGGAGGAAGTTTGAGGCGGACTGCCACCGGACTAATGATCTTGATGACAGAAAACGGGCCAATGAATTTGGGTGCAAGTTTATTACATACGGTGCGGAGAGGGATATTTCTAGATGAAAGCCACACTTTTTGACCGACAACGTAAACGGGAGGCTTAGACCGGTGGCGATCGGCTTTAGCCTTGGTGCGCGAACCCACTTGAAGGAGGGTCTGTCTGGCCCTGTTCCAAGTGCGTTGACACCTCTGGACAAAAGCGTGGGCGGAGGGAACCGCGACTTCAGATTCCAGACTGGGAAATGCAGGTGGCTGGTACCCTAGACTACCTTCAAATGGAGAGAGGCCCGTGGCAGACACTGGTAAAGAGTTATGTGCGTACTCCACCCATGAGAGCTGCTGGCTCCAGGAGGATGGATTCTGAGACACTAAACATCGTAACATACGTTCAAGATCCTGGTTGGCTCTCTCTGTCTGACCGTTACTCTGAGGGTGGAAACCAGAAGAAAGACTAACAGTCGCCCCCAGTAAATGACAAAACTCTCTCCAAAATTTAGAGATGAACTGAGGCCCCCTGTCAGAAACCACATCTGTCGGGAGGCCATGGATACGAAAGACATGATCAATGACAGCAGCCGCTGTCTCTCTGGCTGATGGTAATTTGGGCAGAGGGATGAAGTGAGTGGCTTTCGAAAACCGGTCCACTACGGTCAAAATCACCGTATTCCCGTTGGAGGGGGGAAGACCCGTGACGAAATCTAACGCAATATGGGACCAGGGTCTCGACGGCACTGACAGCGGCTGAAGGAGTCCAGCGGGAGGACGATTGGAAGTCTTAGAAACAGCGCAAACTGAGCAAGCCAACACAAAATCCCTTATGTCACGAGCCATAACTGGCCACCAGAATCGTTGTTTAATTAGAGACAAGGTGCGACTCACCCCCGGATGACAGGCCAACTTGGAAGAGTGACCCCAACGGATGACATCAGACCGTAATTCCTCTGGCACAAATAAATGACTCGGTGGGCATCCAGACGGAGGCGTTACCCCTTCTAAGGCCATGCGGACCCTCGACTCGATCTCCCAGGTGACAGCAGAGATAAAAAGTCTGCGTGGCACGATGGATTCAGGAGGTGATGCATGCTCGGAGTGATCAAAAATTCGAGACAGTGCGTCAGGCTTAACATTCTTAGAACCTGGTCGGTACGAGATGGAAAAATCGAAACGTCCGAAAAATAATGCCCACCTTGCCTGCCTAGAGTTCAATCTTTTGGCGGATTGGATATACTCCAGATTTTTATGATCGGTCCAAACGATAAAGGGAACCCCCGAACCCTCTAGCCAATGACGCCACTCTTCCAACGCAAGCTTGACAGCCAACAGCTCTCTATTACCAATATCATAATTTCGTTCTGCATTGTTTAGACGATGTGAAAAATACGCGCAGGGATGCATCTTGCCGTCCGAGGAAGAGCGCTGGGACAGGATAGCACCGACCCCCACCTCTGATGCGTCAACCTCCACCACGAACTGCCGTGATGGATCAGGGGCAATGAGAATGGGGGCTGAAACAAAGCAGCTTTTCAGTCGGTCGAACGCAACTTGTGCTGCATTGGACCACCTGAACGGAGTCTTGGTGGAGGTTAAGGCAGTCAGAGGTGCGGCGAGCTGGCTGAAGTTGCGAATAAAACGCCGGTAAAAATTGGCAAAACCCAGAAACCTCTGCAGGGCCTTGCGGGAGTCTGGGGTTGGCCAATTTACCACAGCCTGAACTTTCTCTGGATCCATGCGCATCCCCTCGACCGACACAATATGTCCCAGAAACGGAACAGACTGTGCATGAAATACGCATTTCTCCGCCTTGACATAAAGCCCATTCTCTAGCAGCCTCTGAAGCACTCGCCTGACGTGTTGAATATGTTCCTGGAGAGAATGGGAAAATATCAGTATGTCATCCAGGTAAACATAAATGAACTGATCTAGCATATCTCTCAACACATCATTCACGAGTGCTTGGAAGACTGCAGGGGCGTTGGACAGACCGAAAGGAAGGACGCAATACTCAAAGTGCCCCCTGGGGGTATTAAAAGCAGTCTTCCATTCATCGCCCTCTCGAATACGGACCAAATGGTAAGCGTTGCGGAGATCTAATTTTGTAAAAAAGGACGCCCCCTGCAGACGTTCAAAGGCAGAAGACATCAGCGGCAAAGGATATGTATTCTTCACCGTGATAGCGTTCAGCCCTCGGTAGTCTATACAAGGACGGAGGGAGCCATCTTTCTTTTTCACAAAAAAAAATCCCGCCCCTGCTGGTGATGAAGAAGGACGGATGATCTTAGCTGCTAGAGAATCAGAAATATATTTCTCCATGGCCTCCCTCTCTGGAGCGGAGAGCGAATAAAGTTTGCCTTTAGGCGGAGACGTACCTGGCAATAACTCTATAGCACAGTCATAGGGACGATGTGGAGGAAGAGAAGCAGCTCGAGACTTACTGAACACTCTCTTCAGGTCGAGGTACTCACTGGGCACGTTTGACAGATCCATGTGTTCTTCCTGAAAAACAGAACGAGACACAGAAGAACAGGCAGACAACAGACACGTAGCATGACAGCTCTCACTCCAAGAGATTATTGATTCCTGCCTCCAATTAATATGTGGATTGTGCATTACCAACCATGGGTGCCCAAGGACCACTGGAGTGACAGGAGCTTCTGTTAAAAAAAAATGAATAACTTCAGAGTGGTTACCAGAGGTGATCAATCTTATAGGACAAGTGGAATGAGTAATGGAAGGAAGAGAGAAACCATTGAGAGCATGAACAGATATGGGTTGGGAGAGAGAAATCACAGGAAGTCCAAGTCTTTGAACTAAATCAGAGTCAATAAAATTTCCCTCCGCACCAGAGTCAATAAGTGCTTTAGTCATAAAATTCCCAGATGACCACTCCAACTTAACCTTCAAAAGTGTGGCTGCAAGAGAGGATTTGTCCAAAGATACCCCACCCGTCAGTAACCTCTTACCTACTGACGGGCTCTGGCTTTTACGGGACAATGCGCCGCGATGTGACCCGCACCAGCGCAATACATACACAGGCCCTCGCTGCGGCGTCTGCGTTTCTCCTCCAGCGACAGCCTAGAGCGGCCCATCTGCATGGGTTCAGGTTCCGAGAGGGGCGTGTCCACCAACCCCGGAAATACAGTGGCAGCCGGAAGAGGAGAATTCTCCAGAGCGTATGTGTGTCGCGTGTGTCTCTCCCGGAGCTGAAGACGAGAGTCCACGCGAATGGCTAGATCAATAAGCCCATCCAGGGTTTTAGGAAGATCCAAAGCAAAGATCTCGTCCTTTATGCGATCCGCCAACCCGTGAAGAAAGACGTCCCATTGCGCCTGAGCGTTCCACTCACTCTCCGCCGCCAGGGTGCGGAACTCAATGGAGTAATCAGCAACACTCCGCTGCCCCTGTTGCAACTCCGTGAGCATTCGGGCCGCCTCTCTGCCCGCCACGGCTCGATCGAAAACCTTCTTGAGTTCCTCTGAAAAGGCTTTAAACGAAGAACAACATGGCAGTTTCTTCTCCCACACAGCGGTTCCCCATAGCGCTGCTCTCCCGGTGAGAAGCGTGATGACGAACGCCACTTTTGACTCCTCCGTGGAAAATGAGGAAGGCTGCAAGGAGAAGTACAGCGAGCACTTCGCTAAAAAGGCACGACACAACTCCGGTTCTCCGGAGTAGAAGGCCGGAGGTGGGAGGCGAGGCTCGGAAGATCGAGCAGCTTGATCAGATGCGGACACAACAGGTGGACTGATGTTTGCTGCAACAGGCTGTTGGATACCAGCAGTATGAAGATGCTGCAGCTGTGTGGTGAGTTCAGACACCTGTGTGACCAACGCTTGGATAGCGCGACTGGTGGTGGTCATCTGTTCATCTTGCCTGTCCATGCGTGTGGTGGCTTGCGAAACAAACTCAGCCAGGCCGGAGATACTTGCTGGATCCATGTTCGATCAGTCCGTTCTGTCACGATTCTTAGACAGGATCCAAATGCAAGTTTTTTAATGAAGAACAAAGGGAAAAAATGTCTCAAAGGATATCAGAGGAAACCACGAATCTTTCACGAACATCGAAGGAATCTGGGGAACAATAGACAAGGACAAACAACGGACTGATAACCAGCAGATACCACAGGCTGAAATATATAGTCAGCAAACAAGGATCAGCTGGAGGATGATCAAGTCAGCTGACGAGTCAGCTGATAGAAAGCACGCCGTCCACACCAAAGGTAAACAAATAACACACCCTCGCACACGACAACACACAAGGCATGACACATAACATACAGAAAGAACACACAAACCCATCAACCGTGACATTAATGAGGAGATGTTTGAACACGACGGTCTGCGTTTCAAATGGCGCCCTGTTATTTGGACAAACAAAGCGCCTTTAAGTCAAACAACAGTCTCTATGAATTATTGCTTCGTAAACCCATGGTAACTATTTGTGTGCAAACAGCTTCACAAACATTGCAAATCAGAAGCCGGTGGTCAGACGACAAACAGATTTCTCTACAAAGACATGTTTGCGTGTGCAGTTAGAGAGAGAGAATGCCATTCTGATTCATTTTTTGGACTCTGACAGGGAAGGGTTTGCATTGGAAAGGATTATTGTGATTCTTGCTGAAATGAGAATCATCGTTACAAATGATTCATTCACAGAGTGAGTGATTCAGTCTGATGATTCAACTCATGATTTAGAGAGTCTACTATGTAATGAATCACTTACGAGTCGTTTTTCACTTCTATTATTAAACTTAATCTCAGGCTAAATATTATTTATTTTATATTATATTACTTTTACTGCAGCAAATATAGTAAAGCTTGATTTACATATGAATTCATAGACTTCAGTGTTAGCCCAATGGGTCATCCACTTATAAGAACACAAATGCACAACCAAAAAGTGTGGATAAAAATAATTGTAACTAATTATAAAACTAATTAATAATATAATAATATACTATAATATTAGAAATACAATAATAGTATAATTATAATAAATTATAGTAATGAAAACTACTTTTCTATGATTGAAATTAGTATGTTTGTTCATTCTTTACAGTATTGCCTGAATATAAAAATCAATATTAGTTAGATTAAAATGTTTTAGACAAAAGAAAAATAAATAAATATAAAAAATATATTTTAAAAGATATATATATATATATACAATAATAATATAATATTAAATATAGGGCATCACGGTGACGCAGTGGGTAGCACAATCGCCTCACAGCAAGAAGGTTGCTGGTTTGAGGTCTGTTGGCATTTCTGTGTGGAGTTTGCATGTTCTCCCTGCGTTCGCGTGGGTTTCCTCCAGGTGCTCTGGTGTCCCCCACAAGTCCAAAGACATGTGGTACTGGTGAATAGGGTAGGCTAAATTGTCCGTAGTGTATGTGTGAATGAGTGTGGATGTTTCCCAGGGATGGGTTGCAGCTGGAAGGGCATCTGCGTAAAACATATGCTGGATGAGTTGGCGGTTCATTCTGCTGTGGCAACCCCAGATTAATAAAGGGACTAAGCTGAAAGAAAATTATTGAATGAATGAATATTAAATATAAAAAATATATAATATATAAATATTATATATATATATATATATATATATATATATATATATATATATATATATATATATATATATATATATATATGTAATATTTACCTTACATTTCTTAAAATTTCTTAAAATTCTTTTTATTTAAAAAAAACTTTTATTTATATTTTGCATAATTCTTACAGGATAGGAAAACTAAGATAAAAGATGAATCAATAAACTTATTTCATTACAAACAATTATAAAATTGTAATAAAAAAAAAAGCTGATAAAAGTAGATAATGATGAAAATATTTTACAAACAAAAACAATAATAAAAAAACAAAACAATAATAAAAAAACAAAACAATAATCAAAATAAATATATATTCATAAGTTATATATAAAACTGTGAACTAATTAAAAAATAAAGGAAAATAATAATGAACGATTTTACAGTTAAAAAAATTATATATACAGTTAATGCATATAATAATAGAAAAGATATATTAAAAGGGACAGTTCACAGCAAAAATAATAATTCGGTCTCATATTTGTTGCACACCTTTATGAATTTCTTTTTTCTATTAAGCACAAAAGAAGATATTTTGAAGAATGTTGAAAACTGGTTTCCCAGTACTGGGCTGCAGCTGGAAGAGCTTCCGCTGTGTAAAACATATGCTGGATAAGTTGGCGGTTCATTCCGCTGTGGCGACCCTAGATTAATAAAGCAACTAAGCTAAAAAATAAAATGAATGAATGTTAAAAACTGGTAACCATTAACATCAGTAGTATCTTAGTTTCCTACAACACTGTAAAAAATGCTGGATTCCATATATATTTTTTACAAATGTAAATCATTTGAACATAAAACAATTAAGCACCCCCCTCCCCCCAAAAACCCCTCAAGATTTGTGTTGTTTCATTTTAAAATAAGTAGTTTGATCAAACAGCAAGGGTTTTAAGTGAATGAAAGTCAATGGTTACCGGTTTTCATCATTCTTAAAAATATCTTCTTTACTTTTCAACAGAAGAAAGAAACACATAAAGGTTTGTAACCACTTAAGAATGAGTAAATATTGAGTAAACCTTTATTTTTTGGGTAAACTTTTCCTTTTAAGAGTTATTTTTTTGGATAAAAATGAACAGAAAAAGCAGATGAAGACAACAGAAAGCATTACTGACTGCACGCTGAGTTAATAATTAATAACTGAGTTAATAGTGAAAGCGCGCAGCGGCATCGGTGTGTCGTCCGCTGGTGTGTGTGTGTGTGTGTCTCTGTGTGCGGTGCAGGGCGTCGCTCCTCACCCATTAACCCTCCTTCAGTTTCCCCAGAGCCAACATAAACACACAGCGCGGCCAAACACAGCCTCATCTCTCTCCTCCAGCGGCGTATCTGCTGATCTGACGTTATTTACGCACCACTGTTATTGTGCAGAACAGACACTTATTAAAGCGCCGTTATTAAACGCTCTCGCCGGGGCCGCGGCTGCCGTAAATCTCCCGCTTCTCACAGCCCTAATGGACGCTCACGGTTATTATCTGCTGGAGCTGTTTGCGCAAAAATGCTGTTCTCCACCAGGAAGAGACGATGTAATCGGATTTTATAAGAATTATTAAGCGTCCTCGACGTGCGCTGCAGTAAAGATGATTTGGATTTAGGGGTCTTACGTGATGAACGGTGTTTTGGCGGCCTCCCTTTAACCACCTAGTCAACTCGCGTGTCTTGAGTTTATACGTACGGAAATGATGCTGGAAAGAGAAGACTTCACTGGGGTTTTAGTTTTAAAGTGTACAAGGCATTTAAAGGATTATTATCGGAAAGTAAAAACTTCTGTACTTGGCATGACATCCTTTTTGTCATTCAGATGACACACACACACACTTGTGCCCAAACACACACAGACACACACGCACACACACACGTCAAACACAGAAGTTTCTCCACACACATATACAGGTCACACACACACACTCAAATATACATACACCATCTCGCTCTCTTACACACACACACACACACACACACACACACACACACACACACACACACACACACACACACACACACACACTGCTATATATAAAATATATATATATATATATACAGTACACACATATTTATGCAAACCATCACACACACATACATACTGTCATACACACACACACACACACACAGACACATAGGTCTCTCACAGACTCAAGTGCCCCCCACACACACACACATATATACAGTCACTCTCACGCAGACATACACACATATTTATACACGGCATCACACACACACACATAAGTGCCCACACACACACCCAAAATATAATGCAGGAGCTGTTTTTACTATTAAGTTGGAGATAATAAATTAAGTTAATTACAGCACAATCATGTATTTGATTTTTTTTACATTATTTTCATTATTATTATTATTATTATTATTATTATTATTATTATTATTATACTAATAATAATACCAACAAAAATACCAACTACAAATAATTGTTTGTTTTGTGTATTATTATGTATTATGTCATGATTAATTGCATTTATCATTATTATTTTAATATTGTAATAATGAAAATATTATATGTTATAATAATACAGTTACACACTGAAAAAAATTATTCCAAGATGATTCCTTGGATTTACTCAATTTTTTTATGTTAAGTGGTTGTAAACAATTGATTTGGGATGAATTTAAACAAACAAATTAAGTTGAACATTCTTAAATTTAATTTGTTTGTTTAAATTCAACACAAATAAATAGTTTGCAACAGTTTTGCATGCAACACTTTTTTCAGTTATTATTATCATTATTATTATTATTATTATTATTATTATTATTATTATTATTATTATCCTAATAATAATACCAACAAAGATACCAACTACAAATAATTGTTTGTTTTGTATATTATTATGTATTATGTCATGATTAATAGCATTTATTATTATTATAATATTGTAATAATAAAATATTATATGTTATAATAATACAGTTACAGTTATTATTATTAGTATCATTATTATTATACTGATATTAATACCAACAAAATACCAACTACAAATAATTGTTTGTTTTGTATATTATTATGTATTATGTCATGATTAATTGCATTTATTATTATTATTATTATTATAATACTGTTGTAATAATGAAAAATTATATGTAATAATAATACAGTTACAGTTATTATTATTATTATTATCATTATTATTATACTGATATTAATACCAACAAAATACCAACTACAAATAATTGTTTGTTTTGTGTATTATTTTGTATTATGTCATGATTAATTGCATTTATTATTATTATAATAATGTTGTAATAATGAAAATATTATATGTTATAATAATACAGTTAAAATTATTATTATTATTATATTATTATTATCCTAATAATACCAACAATAATACCAACTACAAATAATTGTTTGTTTTGTATATTATTATGTATTATGTCATGATTAATTGCATTTATTATTATTATTATATTGTAATAATGAAAATATTACATGTTATAATAATACAGTTACAGTTATTATTATTATTATTATTATTATCATCATTATAAACATTTACTGATAGAATTTTGAGTAGTAGCGACAATAGCATAAATAATAACAAAAATATAATAATAATAATATTACAAGCTTAAATATTTTGTTTAAACTGTTTTTATATTAATTTAATAATTTTTACTTTATTTTTAGTGTTTTTAACGCTTTTTATTTCAGCGTTTAAGCGTTGAGTGTTTAATGCATGTTTAGGAACTTACCACTAATTATTGATTGTATTGGATAAATGTGGTAGTTTACATTACAATACATACATTTATATGCTTTATATGTACATCACTTCAGTATAAATGATCATATAGTGAGCACACAGATCTGGTTCAGCCTGAAAGTGTGACTTGCTGAATAACTGCTGTCATATTTATCATTCCTGCAGGTTTGAGTTCACATTACATGGAAGATTTGCCCTTTTAAATGTGATCTGTCATTAATGCTGAACAAGAAGTGCATTTAAAGCATTCAGCGGTTCATTGGAGGTGATTTGGATGCAGATGCAGGAATATTGAATATCCATTAGTAAGTGCTGAAAGGTTTTAAACAGCTCAGCAGCTCAAATTCTCATTGTGTTGTAACTACTTTGACTTAATGTTTCCAATTCACTCGTAATGTTGTGTGACACGAAGAGTGAGGCAAATATGAACTGCGCTGTTCCAGACATCTCATGCCAATATCTGAGTGGAGAGAGCTGGACCATCATTAAGCATCATGACGAAAAATAAAACATCACTGATGTTTGGAAATCTAATACTGAATTGCAGTAACACTCAGTCATGATCACACATCTGTCTATAAATTAATAATAATAAGTCATGTATTTATATGTAAGCAAATTTATAAACAATATTAATAACAAATGTAGACATTTCAAAACGTATTACAAATGTAATATTAATAATAATAATAATAATGGCTGGTCATGAATTTAATATATATGGTGACATATATATAAACTATTTTAATCATTAAGTATAATATTTTAATACAATTTGTCCATGATTGTAGAAAGATTTCAATAATAATAAATAAATAATAATAATAATATTAATATTTTTAATGACCGGTCACAAATGTATATGTTAGCATATTTAACAATCATATATAAAAAATATATTTGTATTACAATTTTCTTAGATTTTAAAAATATTTATGTGATTTTGGGACTGTTTACTAATGTATTATTATTATTAATAGTAATAATGGCTGGTCATGAATTTAAATTTAAGCATATATAAACAATGTTGTTTCCCAGTACTGGGTTGCAGCTGAAAGGGCATCCACTGTAAAACATATGCTAGATAAGTTGGCGGTTCATTCCGCTGTGGCGACCCCAGATTAATTAAGGGACTAAGCCAAAAAAGAAAATGAATGAACAATGTGAATAATAAAATTATAGATTTTAGAAATATTAAATATTTTGTAATATAAGAATTTAATAGAAACGGTTCCATGATTTTAGAAATATTTAAGAGTTTGTAATAATAACAGATTTAATATTAATAATAATATAATGACTGGTCATAAAATAAATGTAAACAATCATAATATATAAAAATATATTTGCATTAAAAATTTTCTTAGATTTTAGAAATATTTATAGGATTTTGAAACTGATTACAAATGTATTATTATTAATAATATTAATAATAATGGCAGGTCAAGAATTTAAATGTAAGTATATGTATATATATATATATATATATATATATATATATATTTATATATATACACACACACACACACACACACACACACACACACACACATATATATATATATATATATATATATATATATATATACACACACACACACATATATATATATATATATATATATATATATATATATATATATATATGGTCATACTTTACAATAAGGTTCATTAGTTAATGTTAATTAATGCATTTACTAACATGAACAAACAATGAACAATACATGTACTACAGGATTTGTTTATGTTAGTTAACGTTAGTTAATAAAAATACAGTTGTTCATTGTTAGTTCATGTTAACAAGCATAGACTTTGATGTTAATAATGCAGTAGTAAATGTTCAATTATGATTAATAAATGCTGTACTAGTGTTATTCATGATTAGTTCATGTTAGTAAATGCATTAACCAATGAACCTTATTGTAAAGTGTTACCATATACACACACACACACACACACACACACACACACACACACATATATATATATAAAACAATGTTAATAATAAAATAATAGATTTGAGAAAAATATTTTGTACAAGTTTATAATAATATTATATTTATAATGACTGGTCATGAATTCATATGTTAGCATATATAAACAATTATAATATGTAAAAATATATTTGAATTTAAAGTTTTCTTATATTTTAGAAATGTTTATGAGATTATGATACTGATTAGGAATTTATTAATATAATAACAATAATAGCTAGTTATGAATTTAAATGTAAGCATACTGTATATATAAACAATGTTAATAATATGATATATTTTAATAAAAAAGTAATAAAATAGATTTTAGAAATTTTTAAGAAAATATATTTAGAAAATGTGTATGTATATATATATATATATAGTACATTTATGAATATAAAAACCTATTTATATGCAAAACCTGTAATATTTGTCAACATTTTCTATGTAATGTTTCTAAAATGTTTACACTGTACACAGGAAAAATGCATAGAATATATATATATTTTTTTTTCAAACATCTTAAAAATGTCTTCTGACATGTTGTCGGAGTGATAGTCCTCATGTCTGAAGCTGGGGTGGTCTGCTATCTTTCACTCCCCGGTGAAAAAAACAAGACTAACACTCATAAAACATTTGTGTTTTCGCACTAAAGTCATGTTACAATCTGCCAGAAATGACATTCAGATTCAGGAGCTTGGCTAACAGTAGTTCACCAGAATTAGACTTTACCAAACACGATATCATTACTGATGTTTCCTTAACTGATGGCGATGTTTTCTGTCTTCTGTGGAAGATCTCAGAAAACATCCCGCTATTCTTTTGTCTTCGCCCTCCACCCTCCTTCCATTCCTTCGCTTGGTTTTTGGTGAAAGATAATTTATTCTTTACGACTGTCACGTCTCTCCCACTCACAGCTGCACGCTATCTATCCATAAGCTCATCCCCACGCTAACGGATTGCTAGTCAGAGATTTGTGTCTCAACCCCGTTGGTCTTGGTTGAAAATCACCCACAATGCTAAGCGCCTCCTGCTTTGGGAAACACGGGTGAGGTTAAACACCAGTGTACATTCACACGCCTGTCTGATGATTTATGAGTTACACAACCTGCTACAAACAGCAAATGAAGCTTTAAATAAAAAATTATTTCTATTACAGAATAAAACAAGATTACTAAGGCAATCAAAACTAATTTAATTAAAAAGAAAAGTCAGTATTCCAATCGGAAAATCTGCATCTGCATCTAAATCACTGAGCTTTACCCAGACATCACCTTGAATGAATCGCCGAATGCTTTAAATGCACTTTTTGTTCAGCGTTAATGACAAATCACATTTAAAAGGGCAAATCTTGGAATGTGAACTCAGACATACATGAATGATAAATATGACAGCAGTTATTCAGCAAATCACACCACAGGACATTTTAGGCTGAACCAGATCTGTATTAGATTAGATCATTTTGACAGAAATGATGGACTTTAACATGTGAATTTATGCATTGCTGTAATACTTTTGGTTGGAGACTTCAGTTGATTTCTGACCTGTGTGTTTGTGAAACAAGTGCATTGAATTCATAGCATAAAGTAAAACCGGTTCTCTACTTATATTACAGATTTAGAAGCAAAAGTTTGAATTCCAATATAAATGTAGAATACTAAAATCAAGTCAGAATACCAAGTTATAAATCAATAACTTTGAAGAAAGTCCGAATTGGAAAATGTAGAGTCAGAATTCCAAAAACGTCATAATTGTGATATAAACAGAATTCCAAAATCAAGTCAGAATTCCCAGTTAAATTCTCAGAATTCCAAGTTAGAAACTGAAATACATGTCAGAGTTGTGATATATCAACTGAGAACTCTGAAAAAAAAAAAAAAACAGTTATATTTGCAAGATAAACTAAGAATTCCAAAAACGTCATCATAATTGTGATATGAACATAGAATTCCAAAATCAAGTCAGAATTCCCAGTTAAATACTCAGAATTCCAAGTTCTGAAATTCCAAGAAACTGAAATAAATGTTTGATATATCAACTGAGAATTCTGAAAAAAAAACAGTTATAATTATGAGATGTAAAAACAAGTCAGAATACCAAGTTATAAATAAATAACTTTAAATAAAGTCGGAATTGGAAAATGTAGTCAGAATTCCAAAAAAATCTTCATAATTGTGATATAAACATAGAATTCCAAAATCAAGACAGAAATCCGACTTATAAACTCATATAAATGTCAGAATTGTGATATATTAGCTGGGAATTCAGAAAAATAAGTCAAATTTGTGAGCCATTTACAATAAATTCAGAAAAAAATGTCAAAATTCTGGGTTATAAATAAAAAAAAAACGTAAGAATTGCAAGATGTGAACTCAGAATTACAAAAAAATCATGATAATTGTGATATAAACATGGAATCAAGTCAGAATTTCTAGTTAGAAACTCAGGATTCCGAGTTAGGAACTCAAATAATGGCAGAATTGCGAGACTCAGAATTTCAAAGAATTTCACTCAGAATTTCAAAGAGGTCAGAGTTGCGATGCAAATTTAGAATTTCATAATGAAATCATGTTATAAAATCAGAATTCTGAAAATTGTTTTGGAATTGCGATGAAAACAGAATTCTAAAATCAAAAAATTCTTAAAATTCTGAGTCATAAAATCAGAATTCCTGCCAGAAAAGTCGCAATTCCAAAAAGTGCAATATAAACGTAGACTTCCTAAATCAAGTCAAAATTCCAGGTTATAAAATCAGAATTCTGAAAAAAGGTTAGAATTCGGATATATAAACTCAGAATTCCAAAGAGCTCAGAATTGCAATATAAACATAGAATTTCATTATAAATTAAGAATTCTGAGAAAAAATTGGAATTGCAAATATAAACGCAAATTTAAAAAATTCCAAATTATAAAATTCCAAAGTTACATCAAAATTCCCATTTCTAAAATCAGAATTCCTCCCAAAAAAGTCAAAATTGCAATTTATACAAAGAATTCCAGAATCACATCAGAATTTCAGGTTATAAAATCAATTCAGAAAATTTTTATTTTGGAATTGCAAGATGTAAGCTCAGAATTCCAAAAAAGTCATCATAATTGTGACGTAAATAGAATTTCTAAATCAAGTCAGAATTTCAAGTTAGAAACTAAAATAAATATCCGAATTGTGATATATCAACTGAGAATTCAAAAAAAAAGTGTCTGATTTTTGAGATGTAAACAAAAGATTCAGAAAAAAATTGTCAAAATGATGATATGTAAACTCAGAATTGCAAAGATACAAATGCACAATTTCAAAATCAAGTCAGAATATCGGGTTATAAAATCAGAATTCTGCAAATGAAAAGTCGGAATTGCGATATAAATGTAGAATTCCTAAATCAAGTCAAAATTTCAAGTTATAAAATCAGAATTCTGAAACAAGGTCAGAACTCCGATATGTTTACTCAGAATTCCTAAGAGCTCAGAGTTGCAACATAAATGTAGAATTTTAAAGTCATATTATAGATTTATATTGCAATTGTGATATCTTTGGAATTCTGAGTTTACATATCCCAATTCTGACTTTTTGTTTTTGTTTTTCTGATATAGGTGGCATTGCAAGATACCTGTATAAAGTCAGAAATCAGGTCTCATAATTGCGATTTAAACATAGGATTCCAAAATTAAGTCAGAATTCCCAGTTATAAACTTGTCAGATTGTCAGAACTGTGATGGACATTTCTATGTAAGCTGAGACTCGATCGTAAGCTGTAAACTCCACCAAAATTAGACAGCAGTCTCGGTTCTGGCCAACAGAACGAGCAGTGATCTCGAAAGCTGTGTGAGTTCCTGATGGGCCGTTTCTGTGTGAATAAAGGCCGCTGGTATTTTTTCAGCTCGCACTGAACAAACGATCTTGACACCCGAACAAAAGGCGCTTTAGAGGAGAGCACACACACCGCACTCTGTTTTCCTCTCTCATATTTTTTAATGACAAAATGTTTGCCAGAAACAGGTGGATTTATTTTGGGCAATCCGGGGTATAGTGATGGAGCTTACATGGTTCCGGGCCCCAGGGCTTCAGACGACTAACAAAACACATCTTACTTCTGCTTTGCTGCCCGTCTGTAATGCCTTTCACTGAGGGCATGACAAACTCATGGGTTTCCCTCCACAGACACCCGAAAAAAAAAAAAAACAGATAAGTACAAAATACTGCGTCGCATTGTGTGCATGATTGGGAAATTAAACATATGTCTTACTGTAAATTTGCACATACACCTGGATTTAGATTTTACATTTTTGGAGGATTTCAAGATCATATTCTGTGGATTTTAGTTATCTAAAGTAGTGTAGAGTTTTAAAAAAGAAACACAATGTTTTGTACAGTATTGTACTTTGCATTAAACCTATTAAAAAAAAAAAATATATATATATATATATATATATATATATAATACCAAGAGAAATATATAAAATTATACTGTATTATGAACATGTTTTTGTATCCTCTTATGAGAATGTATTAAATTATTTTACAAAAAAATAAATAATATAATTATAATAAAAATAATATACATAATAGCAGTAGGACATTATAAAAAATATATATCAAAATTTAGAGTTAGAGACAGACAGACAAATCTAATATAAAAAAACAATATCATAATTTATTTTATTTGTTAAACACATTATTGTAATATATTTTTAGGATAACCAATATTATAATTATTATTTTAATAATATTATTATTATTACTTTATTTTTAAAGCAATAATAATAATAATAATTATATAGTTGAGTTTTTTGAACCCAGAAATTATTTGTCTTTGATATATCTTATAAATATGTTACATTATATACAATATAATATAGGCAGTTCATTCTGCTGTGGCGACCCCTGATTAATAAAGGGACTAAGCCGAAAAGAAAATTAATGAATGAACAATATAATATATATAGATATATACAATTTATTATATATAAATATATATATATTTTATTTTTTATATAAAGTCATTTTAAAAAAATGTAATAAATTAAATATACAACATTTTGATAATATTTTATTCTAACAATATTTTTTATATAGAAACAGATGTATTATATATATATATATATATATATATATATATATATATATATATATATATATATTTATTTATTTATTTATTTATTAAAGTTGGGTCGATAGAATATGCCATCATCCATCGCCAATGGCCGATAGACATCATGATGCTAAGCCGGCATTGCGATCCTCTGCCCCGCCCCTGTCGCAGCAGCAACCCTCGCAAAAAATACCTACTTAGGCCCCGTTCAGACTAATACGTCTTATTTTTAAAATGCCATTTTAGAACAAAAACGATCCATGACCACACTGGCGTTTCACCTAGCATTTATGAAAATATCTCCGTCCACACTATACCGCTGAAAGCGCACATTACGTGACCACACACACACACACTCTGTCATGCGCTCAAGCATATGCGCTCATCTGAGCTCCAGCAGTCAGTGGGTGCTTTGAGCACAAAACCTCAGAGAGCAGTGCACATCGGACAGTTTATCAACCTATATATATATATTTACAGCTGGATGGCGTCTCACTAAAGTAGTTAAATGTGATATTTATTTAATCTTGTCTCTATCTAACGACTATTCGGTCTTTTGAATCTATCAGGTAACGTGTCACAGCATCAGTACACTGCTTCAATCTTTCGCTTTCACGCTTGTACTTAGTAACTTTAGCGAAATCCTCAGATACTGTTGGCTGGTTCCTGTTGGTTGTGCATCTTTCTTACCCACCAATTTTGTCGACGCCATTATAACAACACAGATCACTCTGCCTATTCATAAGTCCTGCAGAAAAAGTGATTGACAGGTGGTCATTTTCGTGTAACTTCTCTTTATTTATTTATGATTTGGTTATGGGTAAAACAAAGACCATGCGGGTCAGTTGAAGCGGTAGGCTACAAATAATTCATTCGTTATTAATTCATTCATTATTCATAAATAAATAATTCACCGCCACCTACGACAATCATGCCATCGTTCATCGCAATGTTTCACATTAGACATCGTACAATGCCAAATTAGTCAACCAGCCCAACCCTAATATACATATATATATATATATATATATATATATATATATATATATATAGCTGAGCTGCTCTGCTCTGCACATTCATTTTATAACTTTAATCTCTATACAATTGTATTTTTCCTTAGCAATCACTGGATAGACCTCTGAGAAAGCCTTTTTTTGAATGAAACACAACCGAAACATTCTAATAAAAAGAGTACAATATCTACCGCAGTAGTTGAAGACCAAATCAACCTAAAGCCTCTGTTTTTTCTCTCTCTTTAATTCCAAAGATAACTCCACACATGCCACAATCAGGCGAACGACCACAAGATATTATAAACACGTGTTTTCCTCCAGAATGTAAAGGGCTTGATTTAACTGTGAGGTATCTAATGATGTATGTTTCCTCCTCATGCCCTATTAAGATTAAGAGGGACTGGAACTGCACAGTTTCCTCAAACACAAGAAAACACAGCGAATATCCAACACATGGAATTGGAAAGGCGTCCGTGGCACGGCCAGGAAACAAGCAGAAAAGCCATTCGTCTTGTCATTTATAATGGGGAAATGGCCACAAGTCGATTCTTTTTGAGTTTAACGTTCATTATGTCGAGAGGCGATGTGTGTTTAATGGTTTTTCAGGCTTCTGAGATGCTGAAATGATTTGTACTGATGTCATATAAGCTCAAAAACACCAATGTTTGGGTCCAAATGTAAGATTAAATCTGTCGTAAATGGACTTTTGCATTGAAAACCATTCATTTACATGCAGCCTGCCTGCAGGGGAAATTAAATAGTGCTAAATGCACAAATAAAATGGAAATATTTATGTAATCGTGAATTGTTATGACAGAAAAAAATATATTTGTCAGCTTTTAAAATAGAAGATAAAACAAACATATTTGGTGATCTGAAAATACTGATATTAATTTGAAAACTGATAACAATATAACATAATAAAGATAAATATTAAAAGTATGTTTTGTATTTATTTTTATTAATTCATTTTCTTTTCGGCTTTTATTAATCTGGGGTCACCACAGCGGAATGAACCGCCAATCTATTCCAGCATATGTTTTACGCAGCGGATGCCCTTCCATCACTGTGAAACATCCATACACACTCATTCACACATACACTACGGACAATTTTAGCTTACACAATTCACCTGTAGCGCATGTGTTTGGACTGGATGCCCTTCCAGCTGCAACCCAGTACTGGGAAACACCCGTACACACTCATTCACACACGCACTCATACACTACGGCCAATTTAATTTATTCAATTCTCCTGTAGTGCATGTGTTTGTACTGTGGGGGAAACAGAAGCACCCGGAGGAAACCCACGCGAACACTGGGAAAACATGCAAACTCCACACAGAAATGCCAACTGGCCCAGCCGAGGCTCAAACCAGCGACCTTCTTGCTGTGAGGCGTTTGTGCTACCCACTGTGCCACCGTGATGCCCATTTATTTTTATACTATATCAAATTATAAATTAAAAAAATGCATAATATTAAATAATCAATATTATTAATCATATTTACATGTATATTTAGCTGATTAAACAGTAAAAATAAATATTATTTAATTATTATAGTTATATTTTGTAATGTTTAATCAAAACATGTATATATGACAATATATATTGTAATTATGCTCAATTATATATTTCAAATATTAACAGTTATGTTTGATGTTACATATTAAATACAAATATAAAACTGTAACATTCTAGTATGTTTTGAACATTTGTAATGTTATATTTTATTTATTTGTAATATTTTACAAAATGTAAAGTTTGTTTTGTTATATCTTACACTGTAATACATTCAACTTTTTTCGTATTTGTAAATATTAACATAATTTTAATTCTGAACAGCGTTTCAGAACCCAGAATATATTTCTTTCCAGCAATAACATGCCAAATATCAGTCAACTTGATATTTATTTTACTTTTAATTGCATCGTATCTGAATAGAAAAAATATCAGTGCAGCACTCTGTAACATATCCAGAAATACACTCGTTCCACATTTCATGAACTGAGGAAGGATCTTTAAATCGAAGACACTTGTTTAGCTACGCTGAAAAAAAAAAGAGGAAAAGTAGCCCAAATGTCTACCGCATACCTTACTGAGAACTACGGCTAGATTACAGCAAAGATGAACCCATGTTAACATGCATCAGCCGATTAAATCAAATAAAATATGACAGTGGTTTCGGAAATCAATCATTAGGCGTTAAACGTTTCTGGCGCAAAACAAAACAAACAAACAAAAAAATAAAAACATGGGGCTTTTCCACTCCCTCTATAAGACATCTTCAGTCACGAGTTTCTACAAAAGTCTTTGTTTCCACTTAGTACAAAATAACACATTTCTACCCGTTAGCACTTCGGTTCCTTAGGAGACTATAACATATAATATATAATAATAATTTATTTTCAGTGTTCAAACAGACAGATCCAGTGTGACTGGATAACTAACATACTCTACCAGGTTCCAGTTGGCCTTTTATTTAATACATCCTCGATTTGCACTGAGCTCCTTAAACACAACTCAACGAGTTCCTTTGTGCGGCGTTATCCCTTCCTATGGAGAAACCAGCACACTACAAATCCCAGCATGCACTGATATCCTGCAGTCCTTTAGCGCGAGTCAGTGCACGAACCTCTGGGCTTGTACCTACTGATAGAGTTTAGTATTTTAACTCTGGGTTAAAGCAAATATACATTCTGCTGTGCAAAAAAAATAAAAAAACTGGCTTCCCGTGCATTATTCATTTGCAAGTAAACACCTCCGTCCTCTCGCTGCAGGTGTTGCATTTCACAAAACAGCACCACTGGAATTTACAGTTGCATTGCCACACTTTTGTGTATTGATGTGTGTTGTATCCTCGGCCGCAGCACATGAGGTCGCAGCCGTCTGTATGTGGCGACGTCCGGTTGCAGAGTCTCCCCTGCGTCCCCACGCTGCCAGTTTTGGCGTCCTCTTCGCAGTAATTGGGCGAACGCTCGATGTACACCAAGTCTGTTTCTAAGGGCTTTTGGTGACGCGTCCTCTTCACCTTGAGGAAGGTCGGCTGGCGCAGGCGGGAGGCACGAACCACCTCTACTTGAACCGCTTTGTTGTATTTGTCCTTTAAGACGTAGCCAATTTCGCGGAACTTCGGTAATGTGGTCCAGCATGTTTTGGTGGTGCAGGAGCCTGAAACGCCGTGACATTTACATTCCAGCTTCATTCTCTCTTCCAGAACCTGCGGGGAAAAAATCACAACAGCATATCAGTTATTAATAGCGAAGAAACGAGAAATTTCGATTTTATTTTGATCTACTTTTATGTGTTTTACAAAAATGAATGTTTTTTAAAATAAGATTTAGTTTGGCTGCAGTACCAAGCATGACCACTAGAAGACATTCAGTTCCCATTGGTGACCATACAAGGGCGCCCCCTACGTTTTGACGAATAAGAACTATTTTGTCATACTTTTGAGAATCATTCATTCATTTTCCTTCGGCTTAGTCTCTATTTCAGAGGTTGCCACAGCAGAATGAACCGCCAACTATTCCAGCATATGTTTTATGCAGCGGATGCCCTTCCAGCTGCAACCCAGTACTGGGAAACACCCATACACTCCCACATTCACACACAGACTCATACACTATGGCCAATTTTGCCAGCGACCTTGCTGTGAGGCAACAGTGCTAACCACTGAGCCACCGTGCCGCCTACTGTTGAAAATATTTGTAAAATAGACATACAATTCTAAAGTAACAGTAGTAGTATGGACCGTTTGGTGGTATTTTATTTAAATTTAGCCTCTGATAAACATCTAAACAAAATGTTTACATGTGAATTGCTGTAGCAAAGTAATGCTTTACGACTCTGAAGAGTAACTCTGAAGAGTAACAAAAATCAATCACCATTTATGGAAACTAAACATTTTAAGCTTTCAAATGATATACAGTCTGTCATGATTGTAACCGTAAATGCTCCCATAGGTTGTAAATATGTCCTGATGTAGGGCTGCTTAAATCACGATTATTTTGGTCATAATTGTAATCACGATTATTCAAAACGATAAACTGTTGAAGTCAAAATTATTCGCTCTCCTGTGATTATAATTTTTTGTTTGTTTTTTATAAATATTTCCCAAATGATGTTTAACAGAGCAAGGATTTTTTGCAGTATTTCCTAGAATATTTTTTCTTCTGGAGAAAGTCTTATTTGTTGTATTTCTGATAAAATAAAAGCAGGTTTGAATATTTTTATACCTATTTTAAGGTCAATATTATTAACCCCCTTAAGCAATATATATTTTTGATTTTCTGCAGAAGAAACTACTGTTATACAATGACTTGCCTAATTACCCTAATTAAGCCTTTAAATGTCCCTTTAAGCTGAATGCTTGTGACTTGAATATGTAGTCAAATATTATTTACTGTCATCATAACAAAGATAAAAGAAATCAGATATTAGAGATGAGTTATTAAAACTATTATGATTAGAAATGTGTTTAAATTTTTTTTTTCCGTTAAACAGAAATTTGGGGAAAAATATAAAGGGCTGCTAATAATTCTGACTTCAACTGTATATATATATATATGCACAGTTATTTTCCTCCCTGTAAATAAGGAGAGGGAAATAAATACAATAGAATAAAAATATGAAACAAACTGTGCTTTAAGCATCTTCACTGTAAGAAAAAACTTTAATTGTAGTTACAAAAGTCCTTCAGTCAAGAGCAGTGAGGGATTTTCTCCTTCTGTTGTTTGATTAATGATAAAACAGTCTGCAGCAGTAATATTGCGTGCTGTCACTTTAAGAGCAGTACGGTTCTGCTTTTTGTTTCACTTTCACATGTCTTTTGATTCTCAACTCGTTTGTTTATTACATAAATGAGGGTTAATATGAATAATCACTAAAGACCACGTTTTGACACAAATTTGCATGTATTTGACCATTAAAGCACTCACATTAAGATGACTATAGATGTGTGTGCTCTGCTCGTCTCTGAGGCTGAGCGCGCACACACAACAGTATGCGATCTCTTTTACGCTTTTAAAAACACAAAGGATTCAAATGTACGTCAATAAATTATGTGCAAACGTTACATTACAGTACATGCTTGACTCATTTTGACGTGAAACAGCTCTGCAGAGCAACAAATGTGTACAACTGTAAAGGAGGCGGTATATGATGCAATCATTTTATCTTGATTAATGTTTTTTTCATAGAAGCCAAAATCTAAATCGAACTTCGATTAATTGCACAGCCCTAACCTGATGACCTGAGGTTGTCTGCTTAGTTTTGGCACAGCACCATCTTATGAAAAATATTTTGAAAATACTGTATAATACTACAGTAATAATACTAATACATAATAATAATAATAATATGTAATAATAATAATACTGTATAATTCATAGTACATCCATCTGTAAATATTACCATAATTTTTCTATAACTGCACTTTATATCTTATATCTGTATCCTGCACTTGCTGCTATTGCACTGCTGGTTAGACCGAAACTGCATTTCGTTGCCTTGTACCTGTACATGTGTAATGACAATAAAGTTGAATCTAATCTAATCTAATAATTTTGCTACTTGTCATGAGACTGATCCTGATAGATTCCTTGGATCATGCCGAGGACATTGATTTCAATGCTATAACTGGCCATACATAATTAGCCAATTTTAATCTCCTCCTTAATCTCCAAGTGAATGTTCAGATCATGCCTTCAAAAATGATTTTCAATTCAAGCAGAATAATTAAACTATTCTCAAATATTATGTGGACCAATTTCAACAAAGATTTTATGCTGTTGGTTGTAGTCCATTATGAAAAACATTCATTCATTTTCCTTCGGCTTAGTCACTTTATTCATCAGTGGTCACCACAGTGGAATGAACCACCAACTTATGCAGCATATGTTTTACACAGCCAGCTGCAACCCAGTACTGGGAAACACTCATAAACTCTCACATTCACACACACACTTATACACCAATTTAGTTTATTCAATTCACCTATAGCGCATGTGTTTGGACTGTGCACGCCAACACGAGGAGAACATGCAAACTCCACACAGAAATGGTAACTGGCCCAGCCGGGACTTGAACCAGCAACCTTCTTGCTGTAAGGCGACAGGACTAATCACTGAGCCTATGAAAAACACACTATACATATACAGTCAAGCCTGAGTTTATTCATACCCCTGGCAAATTCTGACTTAAAGTTACTTTTATTCAACCAGCTAATTTTTTTTGGACTGGAAATGACACAGGCTTCTCCCAAAAGACAGTAAGACGATGTACAAGAGGCATCATTGTGGAAGAAATATATTTCTCAGCTTTTATTTACATCTGAACAAAATCTCAAAGTCGGATTTTGCCAGGGGTGTGAATAATTTTGGACTTGGAGTGAAATATGAGACGTTGAAAATCACAGCTTAAATTATAATTAGATACGGTTTAATCATGACACTGCAAAAGTAAGGTCAAGTTGACCACATTGCATTGTGGGATGCAATATCTGTCATGTCATGGTCCAAGCAAATAGAAAAGCGACACACTGTGCAAATTCTCCAAACATTAGAAAACGTTTGAAAGCGTGCTATTCTGAACACGCTAGAGACCAAAACAGCACACGCTAACAGCTTTCGGAAATCAGCCTTTTTATAGTTTGCACTGGGCTGTTTGGAAGACAAGCGATGTACATGCAGTGGAAAAACCATATGCTGGCATAGCTGATGTGCTACATTAATACTGTCGGAGCCTTCAGACAGATCGCTGCTGATCCGTACCAGCTCCTCTGCCAGTTACCCATCAAACCTACAGCCGTCCTCTACTCTATAATTCCCTCTACCTTCCTGCACACCACATCTATGAGCAGCAAAAATAAATATAAATCTCCTATAACCCAACGCCACCATACTCCACGTTAGAAGTGGATTATTGAGCGATTTAATGCATTGCAGAAGCCATGAAGAAACCTGCTTTGCAGATGTATCCGTACGTACAGCGAGTTGCAAAGAAAAAGAGATGTTTCTCTACCAAACGCTGAAAGAGTTTTTCCAGACCCTTCTCTCTCTGTCTGGCATGACTCCTCACCAAAAGCAATTATCATTTCCCTGGAAAACACATGTAAACTAATTGATCAATCCCACAAAACCATCTTGACCCACGCGAGGTTATTGACAGTTAAAGTCAATTGGGAGATCTCGATTTCAACAGGCTCTGCGCAATAACAAAAGAGGTCAGGAGGATTGTTCTGGCAAGACATTCCCAAAAGTCTACAGTGAAGTTTTGTACTTCCTCGCCGTTCCCCATGACTCATATGAAGTCTGCCAGTTTTCCATTTTAAATAAAAAAAATGGTTCCTAATTGGCCACTGATTGAATTTTGCTAAAAACGAACCAACTATATATTTAGATATGTTATTGCAATATGACTTTCAGCTCACGAGGAACTTCTAGTAACGAATGGAATGTTTCGTTAATTCTGCCAAAGCTGCATTTCTACAAAATGTAAACTTAATTATTCAGGCATTACGTAGCCAATTAACAAATTGCTCCCTTGTAAAGATGTTGACAATCTAAAATAGAAATCAGTTCCACGTGTCTCCAATACATCAGTGCAGAGAAATACGCTTCTGACTAAGCTTGATTCAACATCCGTCGAGCCAGCGTGTGCCCGCAGGCAACGGAGTCTCAAAATGAACGATGTGTTACTTCACAAGCCGTCCGAAGGCCTGCAGCGCTGTTTACATTTGCCTGGATACGCTTACATCCACAGCGCTAATGTGGACCAGTTTTGGCCCCGATTCCCTCCGACCACATACACGTATGATAGCAATTGAAATTCCAGAGAGGCAACTTCCATCTTCCCCCCATCCAGAGTCGTATGGTACGTCCCTCACCCTATGATGCTATGGCTCCACGATTGCCATTGTGGGTCCTCTATAAAAGGGCAGAAAAAAAGCCTGACTCAATGGAGCGAGGGTTGTGTTTTCAGTGCTGCAGAAAGACTCGCAATAATATCCTGTTACAGGCTTTAGACTTGATGATTCCATGCAGCGGCCCGCGATGGGATTGGACGGGCTCCAACTGGCAACCGCCGACTTGGGGCTCAATCCCGGCTCGGCTCAGGCTCGCTCACACCATAAAGCCCTGTGTTATTAATTAGATCCATTTGTCACCAGAGTGCATGCGGTTCTGCTGTTGCAGTGCATGTTGTTTTGTGTTCTTGGATGACTAACAGCTATCAAACAAACAAACATGGCCAGAGCGGCGAGCAGCCAAACCAAGCTTGAACCGGGATCAAGGCGCGAACTGAGAAAACACGCAGTAATTGGCTGAAGCGAAACAAGTTGCTGAAAACGGCTGACTGGTTCGGGTGCGGATGGATCCATGATGTGCCACCTGAGGCACTTATTTCAGATACAACTAAATGAACTATACTTTAGGAAACTATGTGGGAGAATTGTAAAGACAAACCTCAACAAATACATCTGTCCAACCAATTTCTGAAATACTCAAAATATATTTGTGTAACACTTAAGGTGATGTAGTATAACATGATCTATGCACTTGCTATAGTAATTACAATAAATTAAGCATAATTACAAGTAAGTAACCTTAAACCTAACCCACATTTTATCTCCAACCATATAGTGAATTCATTCATTCATTTCCTTCGGCTTAGTCACTTTATTTATCAGGGGTCGCCACAGCAGAATGAACCTCCAACAATTCCAGCATATGTTTTACACAGCGAATGCCCTTCCAGCTGCAACCCAGTACTGGGAAACCCCCATACACACACTCACATTCACACATATTCACTTTAGTTTATTCAATTCACCTATAGCACATGTTCATATTTATTATTCATTCATTCATTTTCCTTTCGGCTTAGTCCCTCTATCAATCTAGCGTCGCCACAGCGGAATGAACCGCCAATTTATCCAGCATATGTTTTACCCAGTCTTTCCAGCGGCAACCCATCACTGGGAAACACCTATACCTGTGTTGCCCATATATAATATATGATATTAATATATAGTGCATGTTTTTGGACTGTGGGGAAAACTGTAGCACCCGGAGGAAACCCACGCCAACACAGGGAGAACATGCAAACTCCACACAGAAATGCCAACTGACCCAGCTGAGCTTGAACAAGCGACCTTCTTGCTGTGAGGCAGCAGTGCTAAGCACTGAGCCACCGTGCCGCCCCATATAGTAAATATCAACAGTAATAATTCATATTACTCAGTAGTTAAATCAATAGTTACACTGTACGTCACCTTAAAATAAAGTTGTAAAGACAAACCTTAACAAATACATTTGTCAATTTCTAAAATACTCAAAATATATTTTGGTAAGACTTTAATTTAAAGTGATGTAGTATAACATGATCCATGCACTTACTAAAGGAGTTACAAGTTATGCATAATTACATGTAACTGACCCTTAATCTAACCCACATTTGTTTTTCAACACCAATTAATTGATTAGAACATTTCGGAAAAAATGGTCTTCATTCATAATTTTTGGATGATTTAAAAGGAAATCTAAAATATTTCTGAACCATGCAGTTCATTCGTTCATTCTTACGTTTTCCTTTGGCTCAGTCCCTTTATTCATCAGGGGTCGCCACAGCGGAATGAACCGCCAACTTATCCAGTATATGCTTTACACAGCGGATGCCCTTCCAGCTGCAACCCAGTACTGGGAAACACCCGTACACACTCATTCATACACGCACTCATACACTATGGCCAATTTAATTTATTCTTCTACAGTGCACATGTGTTTGTACTGTGGGGTAAACCGAAGCACCCGGTGGAAACCCATGCCAACACTGGGAGAACATGCAAACTCCACTCAGAAATGCCAACTGACCCAGCCGGGACTCAAACGAGCGACTTTCTTGCTGTGAGGCAACAGTGCTAATCTTGCCGCAAGCAATTCAACAAAGTAAATGTTTTTGCAAGCCAACTAGTGGCAATAGTTGTCAAATTAATACACTCATACATTTTAGACATGTTATCTGCTTCTTTAAATCTATGTTCACCAACGTTTTACATACAAAACACAAACTTAGACTACCTACTCTTAGCCAGACTGTATTGGAAAACTGCAAAGATGAACTACACCAAATGTCAGCTCAAGCCAATTGCAAAACTGCTCTGAATGCATTTTTTTTCCAGCATGAATTAATGTGAAATAACAGTTTGAAAATAATTCAGATTTCTTTGTTGCGCTTCCAAGCTTCAACGACTTAAATCCCCAACATCTAAAACAGATTAAGCAGCATTGTCTAAAAGATGTTCCAAACTGCGCAAAACGAAATGTTCCCGTCAGACAAAAATGAATATTTCTGCAAGACAACCACAATAAATGTTGGGATCTGTCCCATTAAAATGCTCTGGGGAAAGTAGAAGAACTTTTCCTTGAATTGTTTTAGTTGTTTCTTTAAGTTTTTTAAGTTAAGTCAACATTGCACATTGTTTTAAATAAGAAATAAGAATTTATGCCCCCTACTTCTAAGTGAACGTTTTTGAGAATGTTAAGATGAACCACACCAGTTGTCTGCATGGAGCTTATAGATCTTAATGCGTTTCAACAAGAATTAATGGATAAAACTTCAGAATTAAGCTAAATATAGGACAGAATGTGCTTCCATGCTTCAATGTTTAAAGCCTATAATATCTAAAGCAGATTAAGCAGTATTGTTTGGAAGATATTTCTAACTGTGCAGTCCAAAAAAACTAAAGTTTCTACAAAACAACTATGACCCTTATTTGGTTAATGCTTGTTAAAACGTATCATTTTTCCCTCTTCGAATCACTATTGACCAGTGTTTAAAAATAAAGAACAAATGTACGCAACCCAGGCTCATTGCGGATACGTACCCAGGTCTAAATTTCTGAGGACAGCGAAATGCAGATTTTGTATTTGCGAATCTGCCAGAGGCCACTGTGTACGTCTTTTGAAGATCTCAAATTTCTCTTAACTGTCCTCTTCTTGTGTAAATCTACCATAGGGGGCAATACACACTTCAGCAGACCAGGCCAGTAGTAACTAGTAACACTGGAAAAGCTGTCCACATGGAGGTAAGCGGTCAGCTGGTAGCGCTTAAAGGAGAAGAAGCCGTCGGCAGCCTGTAGTCATTTTAAAAAAGAAATGCCTAACCTTACAGACGTACATCTGGCTACATAATTCGCGCTCTCCAAAAATGTAGACAGGGGTCTGTATTTACAATAAGCCTTTGTTGAATGTATTCCACTTACATTTGATTGAAACGTATTGGAAACCACACAAAATGTCTGCATGGATCCTAATACGAAGAAATTCTCTATGTGCATTTGTCTTTAAAACATGAATTAATGAATAAGACTTTTTAAAATAAATCTTCTTTGTTTCTTTAACTAAACATAGGCGCTTCAAATGTTTGAAAGCATCTAAAGCAGATTAAGCAGCATTTTCTGGAAGTTTTTTCCCAAATGTGCAGTCAAACAAAAAGGAAAATGTTTCTGCAGACAACCACAGCCATTGTTGGTAAACTGTCAAACTAAAATGCTCTTGAAAAATAACAAATGATGGCATAGGAGCTTTTCCCCGAAGATTTTTATTTATTTCTTGAACTCAACGTTGGCTAAAAAAACTCTTGCGAGCTTCAAAGTTTTCAGCAAAGCTTCTGAAGTCTAAACAGATTAAGAGTCATTGTCTGGACCGTTTTCCCAACCTTGCAGTCAAACAAAACATTTGGATGAATGCTTTGGGAATCTTGCAGAGACAGTGATACTTAAAGGGATAGTTCACCCAAAATTTTTTATTTACTCACCCACAAGCCATCCAAGATGTAGGTAGAACATTCTTCAGGAGACGTTAAAGAAGATTTTGAGCTTGGTGAATCATATAATAGCAGTGAATGGTGACAGGCTTTTTAGATTAAAAACAAACCTGTGCAAGTCAGTCCAAATCAATAGCCATGGGTCTTGTGAAGCGAAATGAAGAAATTGAACATCGTTTACAATATTATTAGCTTTAATCCACAGCCTGGTCAAACAGTTCTTGCCGCAAATGTGAATGTAGTTCGATTATATTCCTGTTGCTTTTGATGAGTACATTCACACCTGCAGAGAACTGCTTGACCAGGCTGTGGAGCTAGTAAAGCTAATAATACTGTAAATATGGTTCAAATTTGTACACAGACCAATTATTTTGCTTCACAAGACCTCAGTGTGTCATCAGGAGCCATGGCTATTGATTTGGACTCATTTGTATGTGTTTATTTTCTAAATGTCACCATTCACTGCTGTAATATGAATCACCAAGGACTACGGATTCAGCTCAAAATCTTCTTTAATACTATACTGAAGAAAAAAGACACTTAAATCCCTGATGAGCTGTGGGTGAGTTAATTAACAGGAAAAGTTCATTTTTGAGTGAACTATGCTTTTAATGTCAGAAAAGAGCCTCTATATCTTCCATTTCTTAGTTGCAAGCTTCAAGTTTTTTATTATTATTATAATTTTTAGGGATGCACTGAATATTCAGCCACCGAAAAACTTCGGTCAAAAATGGCCCAAAAGTGCATTTTCGGTTTTCGGCCGAAAAATTTTTATCACTGAAACAACACGGCTGAAACATGTTTTTGATCATCATGATGTAGGCCTATAGTTATAATAATAATATTTATACAATATAGTTATAATGATATTCATACAGCCTCAGTGCTTAGCACTGTCGCCTCACAGTAAGATTGGTTTGAGTCCCATCTGGGCCAGTTGCCATTTCTGTGTGGAATTTGCATGTTCTCCCCGTGTGGGTTATCTACGGGTGCTCCGGTTTCCCCCAAAACAAATGCTGTGTAAAAACATATGCTGGAATAGTTGGTGGTTCATTCCGCTGTGGCGACCCCTGATGAATAAAGGGACTAAGCCGAAAGAAAATCAAATGAAATATTTATAGATGATCAAACTAGTGTGCAACTTCAGCAAAACTAATACTAAAATTGTTTTTAATTTGCTTTTGTAGTTCGAGCCCAAACGAGGATTTGTTGCATTTTTTCATTTTCAAGTTCATTTCACTGACTATATCAGTGTATATTATGGATGCATTTATTGTCTCCATCCCCAGAAGTGATAACCCATTGTTGTAATGTTCTATAAATAAATATTTTCAATTACAATATTTGTAATTGATTTATACTTTGACATTTTAATATTGATTTTTGCAATTGCAATGACTTGATTTTAGTACGGTTAGTACACGGTTATAGCCATAAATGCAATGGTACTAAGATGATATATGCCTTCAGTGATTTCCTGAAAATAAATAACCAACAAAAAACAACACAACTGGAATAACTACAGCAGTCGTGATCGTCTGATCTCATATGAAGCAAGAGATCGCGATACATATGATGACGTGTGCAGGTGCTGTAGTGCTGTCCCAGTTCTTAGGGGTAAATTTTGAAGCCCTTCCCCCTCACACTCTGTTTCAAGGGCCAAGGGGTAGGGGTACAGAAATAGAATTGGGATTGGGCCTAATAATTGACATAATTTATTTCGGTGTTTCGGTTTTCAGCCTTGGTTTCCTCTTTTTCCATTTTGGCCAAGGATTTTAATTTCAGTGCATCCATAGTCATTTTTTAAAACTCTCTGATATTGAGCTTTTTTTCTTTGGTAAAGTGGGAAAAAAGTCTGTTAATGTTTGTACAATATGAATTGTTTTACATATATATGAAAATAAAACTGAGAAAAAAAGAGTAAAGAGCCTCACCTTTCTCCCGGCTTCATTGTTGTGAAGGTTCATCAGCCGTCTGGCATTTTTTTTAATCTCCCGAGCATCCACAAACTTCCGCGAGAACTCAATGCCATATTTAATGTCGGCAGAACATCCGCCCCATTTCCAGCCCTCCTCCTGGTTGTAGTAGCCCTGTTTCTCCCTGTCGCAGCCGCAGTGGCTCATGTTGCCCTGGCTGCATGCGGCCGTCACGGCGTGGGCGACCCCAGCGGCGGTGATGGCGTAGGTGAATGCCGCCTCCCTGCTGCCTGGGGGGAAGAGGGAACAGGCTGTGATATCTGCTCAGCACAACTCAAGAGAACTCAAGAAGTTGTAAAACTCTGCATAGCATCAGGCCAGCAACCAAACCATCAACCCAGCCTCATTCTGAAAACGTACCTCTATATACGTTTCTGGAGAGCTTCAAATAAGTCCCAAGAGCTGTTTTTTTTTGCAGTTTTTGTTTTCGCAAATCCACCAGAGGCTGCTGTGTACGCTTTTTCAGATCTCAAATTTCTCTCGCGAGTGCCAGTCACGCCTGTTGTTCTCTCGTATATCCACCAGAGGACACTGTCGACTGACTGAGTGACTGACTGACTGACTGATCAACTGACCCACCCTCCCCCTTCCCTAAACCAAACCAATAGAATTTTAGAAGCACAGATTAACCCGCCCACCCACTTCCCTAAACCCAACCGACGAATTGAAAAAGCAATTCAAAAAAAGAAAAGCCCTAATTTAAATTTTATCACATTCTCACCCTGTTATTTACTTGTTTATTTAATTTTTCGGCTTCTGTTTTTGTCTTACTCGTTTTCTGGAAACCGTTCTTCACCAGACTCGAACCCCATCATTATAGTCATCTCCTCGCTGTGTCTCAAGTCCACCAACGTACATGATGAGCTACTGGACAAACTGGTAGCAGCCGGAAAGCCTCCATACGGAGGTAAGTGGTCAGCTGGTAGCGCGAAAAGGAACGGTGTCATACCACCCCGTAGCGTTTGTTTTAAAAATGAAATGCAGTGATACGTACTTCTGGCTACATAATTCACGATCTCCAGAAACAGATATAGAGCTACGTTTTCAGAACGAGCCTACGTTGCAAACAATAGAACGTTAAATGGAAAGTGGAACACATTAGCAACTGCACAGCCACACCCTATCAACCAGCCTTAACACTGTAGCAACCACATTGCTTTTTTCAACAAAACCCAACTTTATTTTAGCAACTGCATAGCAACACTAAAGCAGCAACATTCCATTATGCTAGAAAACAACTGAAGACTCAATTTGCACAATATTTGAGAAACTAATTAGAACACCTTAGCAACTGTATGTCGACACCCTTGCAACCACAAAATATAGTTCTAAACAACTTTGAACACCTTAGCAACTGTATGTCGACACCCTAGCAACCACAAAATATAGTTCTAAACAACTTTGAACACCTTAGCAACTGCATGGTAATGTCCTAGCAACCAGTTAGAAAACCTTTGAAAAACAAACCAGCTCCTCAACAACAGCCTATACACTGTAAAAAAGAGCAGCAATATGTTGATATGTTGCTTTTACTTATTCTAATAAGTTTATCAGGTTTTAATAATTTTTTTTTAGTTCAACTAAGTTATTAGAAGTTTAACTTAATATTTTTAGTCAGTTTGATTGACGGAAGTTGAGATGACTAGAAAGGTTAATTTGATTCTACTTAAAAATGTAAAGGTGCTGTATGGAAGTTTTTGACTCTACTAAAGCATAAAAATACCATCATATGTTTGCAGATATTCAGAAACATGCTCAGTGAACATTCTTGTTTATCTGAAAAACAATGCTGAAGTCAGATATTCTGCTTTGAAAATGGGTTTTCCGTGCCTGAACGTAAATTTCAGCACCCTGGGTTGCCTTGTTGGAAAACAGCATTATTCATTCATTCAGTCATGAACACTATGAAAGCATGTGTCTGGGACTGAAATACGTCCTCCAGTGGACAGTAGCAGACTCCGAAATGAGATGCAGATTCAGAGTTTCACTTGAGGTTATTAATTAGCAAATTATATAAATATTACGAATGTAAACATTAGGTGAGCAGGTTACATTGTAACCGCGTGTCCTAACAACACGCTTCGTAACGAGATATGCTGTGATAAGTAATTTGGCTGTTTGCACCAGACGAAACACGACAGAAATTTAAACACAGCCATTTAGAAGCACAGAATATGCACTCACTCACAAAATGGTAAGATTTATAATCTATTTAATACATATTAAACCTCTTTAACATTATTAAATGTAGATGTTAAATCACTGATATGTGTTTAGTTAAGATCAACTTCAAATAGTTTATTTTATTGTCCAGATCTGAGTTGAACTATCTGCTGCTGCTTTCAGTAGTACGGCAATAAATGTGATGTAAAATGGCATTCAGACTCACATTATTAGCATTCAACACTGAATAAAGCACATGAGGTGTACCTGAGGTGATTGTCATAGTTTTCAGTTGTTCACCTGTGAGAAATAGAAGCCGTTTTTCTAATATATCAACTCGAGGTGTTGCTTAGGACAAAAACTCTTTTTAATATGGAGAATATTCCTTCTATCGGGAGCCATTGCTTTTATTTAGAACTCGGTTTAAATCACTCACTCCTGTCTTCAATCTGGCAACCTGCTCTTGCGTTTGTTTTGATCCAGGAGTGCAATACCTAGTTCAACCCCTGGGTGTCAAACTTACATACTGCACCTTTAAAGCAGCAAGAATTAAAAAATTTAAAACCTCAATATTTTTTTATAGTGTAGTAGCAACATCCTAAGAACCTAACACCACCGTGGTAAAAGCATTAAAATGCTTCAATTTGAAGAAAATATTTAGTATATTTACTAAAATTGAGAACGGACTCAAATGAGCATTTATGATTATTACTGAATTCTGTTGGGGAGTGTGTGACGCAGCTTCTCATGCAGTGTTTCTGTACACCTTAGGTGAAGCGAGAACAGCTGGTGAACAGCGGCCGCAGATGTTGAGCTGGAGGATTCTCAGAGTGTGAGAAAGAAAAGCCAAGGTGCTGTCCAAAGTGCTGAAACATCCTGCCAGAGCACCTACAAACCCACCACATGAAACACACGAGGTCCACTCCGCCGCTGCAGGTTCACACGCACACACACACATCTGGAGCATTATGTAATATGAAGCTAATATAGGATATTTACAGTATATCAGCTGAAACCCCACAGGAAAATAAATACCTTTGATCACCTCAGAGCAACAGAAAAGTGGACACTAGCAAAGATAGTGTAAAAATTATTTTCATTCAGAAATTCCTCGTGACATTTACAGTTAAATACAAATAAATGTCAAGCAGAACACTGAATTAGATGTGAAATTCTGTAGTAAATCCAGCACTTTAAGATTGCACTAAAAGACTTAAAACAGCTACAGCTAAATATAATCTGGCATTTTTATTGAATCATTTTGGACATTCAAACCACTAGCAAAATCGAATTATAACAGCTTAAAAACAGCCTAGCAACCAGCCAGAACATCCTAGCTACTAAACTGTGCTACAAAACATTTAGAACACTTCAGAAACAGCATAGCAACACCCTAGCAACCAGCCAGAACATCCTAGCTACTACACTATGCTACAAAATATTTAGAACACTTTAAATACAGTATAGCAACAACCTAGCAACCAGCCAGAACATCCTAGCAACTACACTGTGCTCCAAAACATTTAGAACACTTCAGAAACGGCATAGCAACACCCTAGCAACCAGCCAGAATATTCTGGCTACTACACTCTGCTCCAAAACATTTAGAACACTTCGAAAATGGTATAGCAACACCCTAGCAACCAGCCAGAACATCCTAGCTACTACACTGTGCTACAAAACATTTAGAACACTTCAAAAACAGCATAGCAACACCCTAGCAACCAGCCAGAACATCCTAGCTACTACACTCTGCTCCAAAACATTTAGAACACTTCGAAAATGGCATAGCAACATCCTAGCAACCAGCCACAACATCCTAGCTGCTACACTATGCTACAAAATATTTAGAACACTTCAAATACAGTATAGCAACACCCTAGCAACCAGCCAGAACATCCTAGCAACTACGCTGTGCTCCAAAACATTTAGAACACGTCAGAAATGGCATAGCAACACCCTAGCAACCAGCCAGAACATCCTAGCTACTACACTATGCTCCAAAACATTTAGAACACTTTAGAAATGGTATAGCAACACCCTAGCAACCAGCCAGAACATCCTAGCTACTACACTGTGCTACAAAACATTTAGAACACTTCAAAAACAGCATAGCAACACCCTAGCAACCAGCCAGAACATCCTAGCTACTACACTGTGCTCCAAAACATTTAGAACACTTCAAAAACAGCATAGCAACACCCTAGCAACCAGCCAGAACATCCTAGCTACTACACTGTGCTCCAAAACATTTAGAACACTTCAAAAATGGTATAGTAACACCCTAGCAACTAGCCAGAACATCCTAGCTACTGCACCGTGCTACAAAACACTTAGAACACTTCAAATACAGTATAGCAACACCCTAGCAACCAGCAAGAACATCCTGGCTACTACACTATGCTACAAAACAATTAGAACACTTCAAAAATGGCATAGCAACACCCTAGCAACCAGCCAGAACATCCTAGCTACTACTCTATCCTACAAAATATTTAGAACACTTTAAATACAGTATAGCAACACCCTAGAAACCAGCCAGAACATCCTAGCAACTACACTGTGCTACAAAACATTTAGAACACTTCAGAAACGGCATAGCAACACCCTAGCAACCAGCCAGAACATCCTAGCTACTACACTATGCTCCAAAACATTTAGAACACTTCAGAAATGGTATAGCAACACTCTAGCAACCAGCCAGAACATCCTGGCTACTACACTATGCTACAAAACATTTAGAACACTTCAAAACCTGCATAGCAACACCCTAGCAACCAGCCACAACATCCTAGCTGCTACACTATGCTACAAAATATTTAGAACACTTCAAATACAGTATAGCAACACCCTAGCAACCAGCCAGAACATCCTAGCAACTACGCTGTGCTCCAAAACATTTAGAACACGTCAGAAATGGCATAGCAACACCCTAGCAACCAGCCACAACATCCTAGCTACTACACTATGCTCCAAAACATTTAGAACAATTTAGAAATGGTATAGCAACACTCTAGCAACCAGCCAGAACATCCTAGCAACTACACTGTGCTACAAAACATTTAGAACACTTCAAAAGCAGCATAGCAACACCCTAGCAACCAGCCAGAACATCCTAGCTACTACACTGTGCTACAAAACATTTAGAACACTTCAAATACAGTATAGCAACACCCTAGCAACCAGCCAGAACATCCTAGCAACTACGCTGTGCTCCAAAACATTTAGAACACGTCAGAAATGGCATAGCAACACCCTAGCAACCAGCCAGAACATCCTAGCTACTACACTATGCTCCAAAACATTTAGAACACTTTAGAAATGGTATAGCAACACTCTAGCAACCAGCCAGAACATCCTAGCAACTACACTGTGCTACAAAACATTTAGAACACTTCAAAAGCAGCATAGCAACACCCTAGCAACCAGCCAGAACATCCTAGCTACTACACTGTGCTACAAAACATTTAGAACACTTCAAAAATTGCATAGCAACACCCTAGCAACCAGCCACAACATCCTAGCAACTACACTGTGCTACAAAACATTTAGAACAATTCAAATACTGTATAGCAACACCCTAGCAACCAGCCACAACATCCTAGCAACTACACTGTGCTACAAAACATTTAGAACACTTCAAATACAGCATACCATAGTGCATACACCTTAAAACACTATAGCAACATATTAGCAAGTTTAGCAACCACATTTTTTACTAAAGCATTTTAGTCTAAATACATTTAGCTAGGAAATACATGTTAATACAGCAAATTAACACATTGGCAACCACATTTTTTACTATTTTTTAGCCTAAATACATTTAGCTAGAAACACATAGTAAAACAGCAAAGCAACAGATTAGCACCCCCCCCCCCTTTTGTACAATTTTTTTCGCAGATATACATAACGACATAGCAACACTCTAGCAACATAACATAACAGTGCTAAAAAGCATCTACACTTAGCAATTGTAGAGCAACATGCTAGCAACCAGCCAAAACAACCTAGGTTATAATCAAGAGTGTAAATAAAAATCTCATATATTTTATAACATACTTCAGTAAATATCTGCAGAATGCACATTTTCTTAGTTTAACATGATGCATTGGAAAAAATGTAGATGAAACAACAAAGCATATCAGGTGACAAAGCTGAATTTGTCACGGTGGCGCAGTGAGTAGCACGATCGCCTCACAGCAAGAAGGTCACTGGTTCGAGCCTCGGCTAGGTCAGTTGGCATTTCTGTGTGGAGTTTGCATGTTCTCCCATGTTAGCGCATGGTCCGGTTCCCCCCCCCAGTCCAAACACATGCGGTACAGGTGAATTGGGAAAGCTAAATTGTCCATAGTATATGTGTGTGAATGAGTGTGTATGGATGTTTCCCAGTGATGGGTTGCAGCTGGAAGGGCATTCACTGCATAGAACATATGCTGGATAAGTTGGTAGTTCATTCCACTGTGGCAGCCTCTGATTAATAAAGTTACTAAGCTGAAAAGAAAATGAATGAATATTTATAAATATATATTTATATAAATATTAATATTAAGTCTAAAAGTAAAAGTCAACTCAGCTTTGTCATTCATTCATTTTCCTTCAGCTTAGTCCCTTATTTATCGGGGTCGCCACAGCGGAATGAATCGCCAACTATTCGAGCATATGTTATATGAAGCAGATGCCCTTCAAGCTGCAACCCAGTACTGGAAAACACCCATACACTTGCACTTTAACACACTACGGCCAATTTAGTTCTCCCTAGCGCATGTGTTTGGACTGTGGGGGAAACCGGAGCACCCGGAGGAAACCCACACCAAGACGGGGAGAACATGCAAACTCCACACAGAAATGCCACCTGGCCCAGCCGGGACTCGAACCAGCGACCTTATTGCTTTAATACGACAGTGCTAACCACTGAGCCACCGTGCCACCCCTTGTCAGTCAATAAATGGTTAAATATACAAAATATACAAAAACGTACATATACAAACACCCAAAAATGTATTCAAATATTTGGATTGAAATAACTATAATGCACAAACATAATATACAACAATAATATATTTGAAATAAACAATAATAGTGTATTAAATAAAATAATATACACGTTTTTGTCCAAGGAGTACAGCTTCAAACATGATTTTGTGCTCAATTTCATCTTGTAAAAAAGAAAACACTGCTTTGCCCTTTTCAAGAAAAAAACCCCAAAAATTACAAGCTCACAAAAGAAAACTTCCCAAATCCAATTTCCAACATTTTCCTTAAATACAGCGTCCCCCGGCCCCACAATCTTTCCTATCCATCGAGCAGGCGGCTCCCAATCAGGCCGCCGTCCACATCGGGTTAACAGTACGAGAGCGCCATATACTCACAAACGCCAAAGTGAATAAAGCACATCAGATTCGGCCAGACCCAAAGTCTGACTCCGGTCCAGCTAGAAGCACCCTGGGATAGCCTCGAACCCTGCCAGTGGAAAACTGGACAGACCAGAAAACCCTCAAAGAACTTGGACGGGAACAGCAGAGGAATATTAAAACAGATGTCTAATAGAGTTTAGTGGCAAGTGTCTGCGACAGAATCCAAGATCGCTTGTGGAAGAGCAACACTCGCTCTCTGTTTACCCTGGTTTTACATATATATATCTGGTGACCTTACGTAAAGAAGGCGGGCGGATGGACGGCTGCGCGCTTTGGCTCAGATGGATGAGAGCAAACCACTAAACAAATCACGTTTGACACGGCTGAGGAGATTTACAACCTCAGAGAGAACAAACAATCCCGCTGAACCCTACGATGGCCTGGGCAGCTCTCAATGCTTCATTCGTGCTGCTGCAGAACAGTCTCGAGTGCACTTGAAGGACGTTTAGGGGACTTTGAGGATGCAGAATATTCTACGGAAATCATCTGAGGTCAGCGAGAACATCAAGGAGAGTTTTGATAAATCTACAGCCAGCAAACGAGTTTAGACCATAGACTGTCAACGATATGGACGTAATATCTGTGACGTCACCCATAGGTTTCTGAAGAACCCAAATGAAACTACTAGTAGGCGTGGTCAACCATCGCCATTTTGTTTGCGTGTCATTGCATCAACCGGGGGTTACCAAACAAGGGCAAAGAGGCGGAGCTACAGACGCCTGCTGGCATTTTGTTTAGACGGGCTTTCCTATGGGAGAAACGCTTAATACTTCATTACCTGCGACTCGTTTGTGTTCTGACCACATGTGCTTGGCTGTACACTATATCAATAAAGTGTTTAGACTTTTAAAAAACACTGCTGTAATACACTGAGCCACTAAACATTGTTCTTATGATGTTTTTCTACAGGAGGAAAGCGCAAATTACATCCAAACACTTCAGATATACTCTGTGTTAGTAAATGCAGGACTATTGATGAACTCCAGCATAACACTGTATGACAATGCTTCAGATGACTGTTCTAGAGCCTACAGCTAATCAATCTGTCAGATTCTGGAGTGCATCACAGCTCTAAAGAAAGATTTAAATGATCTTAAATAAAACAAATACATTTATAGAGATGGTGTATAAGTATATAATTTCACTCACTTGGGAAATGGAGGACACGTGAATGGTTTTTGAGCACAATTAAGTTGTAATAATTTATTCATTCATTTTGGCTTAGTCTCTTAATTAATCCGGGGTCGCCACAGCGGAATGAACCGCCAGCACATTTTTATGCAGCGGATGCCCTTCCAACCGCAACCCATCTCTGGGAAACATCCACACACACTCATTCACACCCATGCACTCCGAACAATTTAGCCTTCCCAATTCACCTGTACCGCATGTCCTTGGACTGTGGGGTAAACCGGAGCACCCGGAGGAAACCCACGCGAACATGCAAACTCCACACAGAAATGCCAACTGACTCAGCCGAGGCTCCAACCAGCGACCTTCTTGCTGTGAGGTGACAGCACTACCTACTGCGCCACTGCATCGGCCATCTGATAATTGTAAGAAATAATTTCAAAAGGCAGCTGACTGTGTAAAGCCACATAAAACAACACAAAAATACGATGAATATGCCGAGATCAGTGGCTAATCTGCCGGATTCAGCTGAGGTGAAGTGACGGCGACCAGCGAGACCTAGCTGTCACTCAAGTGGCCACGCCCTTAATTATGCAAACTTAATATAACCTAATATAAAGGAAACGAATGAGTTTTAAAAAATTCACCCCCCTCACAGTTGTCATGAAAGGTAATAATAGCTATATGAACCAAAATCGTTCTTTGTACCAGGCTGTAAACACCTTTATTTCTGTTGTAAAATTGGCTATTTTAACAGTGGGCTCAATAGAAATTTGCTCCAAATGGAGCCAGGACTAGCGGAATTTTGATGAATTGTAGTTTCAGCTACTTCCGTATTGGCTTCCCGAGGGAGAGCGGGAGGTTGCCGTTTGGTTTAGACAACACAGTGCTACAATGCAAACTCAATGTAAACTCCATTGATTAATAAAGCAATCAAGATATTGCTTCGGCTTCTGCCGGTATCAGATTTTCACTTTGCGATTAACTGCAGGAGCTTTTATAATGGTATACAGTATTATCATGATACTGACCTAAGCTACAAAAAAGATTACTTTAGATCAAGGGTGTCAAAGTCAGTTCCTGGACGCCCAGAGCCCTGCAGAGTTTAGTGCCAACCCTGCTTCAACACACCTATCTGTAGGTATCAAACAAGCCTGAAGGACTCAATTAGTTTGATCAGGTGTGTTTAATTAGGGTTGGAACTAAACTGTGCAGAGCTGCGGCCCTCCGGGAACTGGCTTCTGTGCTTTAGATAATACATACATAAATGTCATTAATGAAATGCTGAGTGTGTGATTGTGTAGTTATAAACAAACTGCAGCACAAATGCAAACACAAAGCAAACCATGAACCTAAACAGAGCAGATTTACTGAACGAATGCAATAAATGAACAGTCCGAACAAGTTCACCAATGATCTGCTTGAAGGGCTCATTTCTAGATCATTCCTGCTGTATATAAAGCAGGTCTTTAATCACCACTGCATCCAGATAAGCCTCATAAAGCTCTATTGTGCAGAAGAGGAACATTCGAATGATCTTAAAGATCTGTGATCAAAGAGACCGTAATCACACACGCATCTCAGCACGCATGAAAACGAGAAGCTCTTTATATTCAAAGTGTCCATGATAAGGGTGAAAGGCTGTCCACTGCGGCCAATCAGAAGCTTGAGATGATCTGATACTGACAGACGACCTCACTTCCTGTTTCCATCCAGATACACAGGAGAGTCTGCTGAATCAGCACAGCCTTCTGCTCACTAAAACACACACATTGGATTTTTGTGTTTTATGGGGACTTCCCATATTATTTTTATACTTTACATTCCGTCTTCTTCCCCCAACTCTACCCCTAAACCCAAACTTCTTTCTGAAAACGAGGACTGATTCATAACCAGTCTTCATTACAGAAACACACACAGAGCGTCCACACCTATAGCATTTTCTGTAGTCTAATATTCAGGCAATGTTTTAAATGAACTCTAATTAGCAAATAAGGGGAATAATGGGTTAATTTGGCCTCTTTAGACAGAAATTGATTAGTATATGATCCAATTCAGGCTAAATTTGCAGACATTTTTATTGTTCGCCAATATTTGCGACTTATGTTGTTAGCAAAACATCTGAATATATTTAGAAGATTCTAAATTGATTAAAAGCTTAGAAGTCTTAAATTTAGAGGTGTGAACCTACACTGATCTCACGGTTCAGTTCGGTTACGATTATCTTGCCATCGATTCGTTTCAATTCGATATCTCGGTGCATCACGGTGCATTGATGATGCTTTGCATACAGTTTTATATTTGGGGGTGGGCTATAACAACCTGTCTGTATAAACACACACACACATAGACACACAGCATCACGCTCTCTCACATTCACACACGCACGAACGATCGAACGCACATGAGCGATACTGTTAGACCGCCCGCTCCCGTTCAAATGACACTAGAGTTACCGACCGCTCCCGCACTTGATTCGGAAATTTATTCCCGTGCCGCAAGAAATCTGGTCAGGTCCCTCCGTACAGTGAATGCAGACCTCTATCCAGAAGTATCGCTGTAACAGCCGAGAGGAGAGGAAAAGTCACGCCAGCAGGTAAAATGAGCCACAGTGAGAGAGACAGAGAGAGAGAGAGAGAGAAATGGAGTTTACTTTCATTCTCTCAATCGCAGTGAAATAGGGGCTTCTGCTGTAAGTGTGAGTGAAAGACTGTCCAGCAAACACACACGCAGTCAAATTGTGCACAGTTTCTGCTTTTTAAGTAGTTGGAGCTCGCCTCCATCACCATAGTAAGCTACGGCGACATAGCGCATGAGATAAATGATGTGAGTACATAATAACCGGTTATGATTATTACTGAACGATACTGAATTGGCCACGTCTGCATCACGGTGCACCGAAGAAATTATTAATTTTGATACCCCTACTTAAATTCAATATTAAATATTAAATTCAATATTCTACTTAAGATATTCAGATATATACATTTTTTTTGCTATATTTAATTATATAATAATAATAATAAATAAAATTAGATGGGCGGTTCATTCCGCTGTGGCGGCCACTGATTAATAAAGAGACCAAGCCGAAAAGAAAATGAAATGAAAATTAGATATAGTATATAAGCAAATAAAATTTCATAAATGAGTTAAAAACATAAACATTAAAACATATAAACGTAAAAGTATATAAACATTTTATAAATGTAAAAAATTCATTAGTTTATTCATTTTTCTTTAGCTTAGTCTCTATTTCAGAGGTTCTACAGCGGAATGAACCGCCAACAATTCCAGCATATGTTTTATACAACGGATGCCCTTCCAGCCGCAACCCAGTACTGGGAAACACCCAGACACAATCATTCACACACATACACACACACACACAATCAATTTAGTTCAACAATTCCCCTATAGCGCATGTGTTTGGACTGTGGGGGAAACCGGAGTATCCGGAGGAAACCCACGCCAACACAGGGAGAACATGCAAACTCCACACAAACGATAACTGGCCAAGCCGGGACTCGAAACAGCGACATTCTTGCTGTGAGGCGACAGTGCTAAGATAGTTGCACAGTGCATTATAAATGGCATAATGTCCTCTACATCTGCAAGCTGACTCCTCATATCCCTGTCGATGTTTTGGATCAGAGCTGGTGTCTGTCTGTAGATCTGAGAGCACATACTGACTTCCAGAGCCTCTGAAATCGAGGATCCTGAAACCCAATCCTTCCTCCAATCCAGTCTTCAGGGACTCAGAAATCCTCAATAACCAGCTATTAATGCACGCCGTGGAGAGAGAGAGAAAGAGAATTAACTCTGCGGTCAGTTGATCATCATCTCCAGATCGGCTCCTTACGAGCACCAACAATTCAGTGGTTTCAATCTGGAGGATTTACAATGAGAAATAAAAAAACCCTGGACGTCCGTACGGTCGTTCTGAATGCATCGAGATATTCCTGGAATTGACTGAAACATTGATTTTATCATTATTTACTGAAAGACTTCATGCAGGATTTTGCACTTCATTGTAAATTGCAAGTGCACAGAATTGAAGAACTATAAAGGTAGAAGTGAAATATTTTGTTTTTGGATGAACTACGTCTTTGAGAGCGACACAGATAGGCAGAATAACATGCCTTTTTTTACTTTTTGTTGGATTTTGGTTGGGGCGGCACGGTGTCTCAGTGGTTAGCACTGTTGCCTCATAGCAAGAAGGTCGCTGGTTCGAGTCCCTCTTGGCATTTCTGTGTGGAGTTTGCATGTTCTCCCCGTGTTGGTGTGGGTTTCCTCTCGGTGTTCCAGTTTCCCTGCAAGGGCCTCCGCTGCGTAAAACATATGCTGGAATAGTTGGCAGTTCATTCTGCTGTGGTGACTTCTGATAAATAAGGGACTAAGCTGAAGGAAAATACATGGATTTTGGTTACTACAATGTTGACTAACAGTTTATAATTGTGTTATTGTTTAATTGGTGGTTCATTCCGCTGTAGCAACCCCTGATGATCAGGGACTAAGCTGAAGGATAGTTAGTGAGTGAATCTTATATATTTTTATTTATTATTATTATATATCTTTTATGTTTCACTAAAGCTCAGTTTTGTTAATTTTGGTCTAAAGAAAATGGGAAAAATGTTATCGATGTACATTCAAACTAGACAATGTACATCTTAAAATATAAAGTAAATAAATCTGAGAACATAAATATGAATTTTTATTAAATAAAATGAAAAAAATTAAATCATATATTTTCAAAATTTTCTAAAATATCTATTTTTCTTTTCCAGATTTTTTCCATGAATAAAATAATACTTTACGTTTATATTGTATATATACACACACACACACACACACACACACACACACACACACACACACACACACACACACACACACACACACATATATATATATATATATATATATATATATATATATATATATTTTTTTTTTTTTTTTTTTCAATTCAATTCAGCTTTATTTGTAAAGCGCATTTACAATGTAGATTGTGTCAAAGCAGCTTCACATAAAAGGTCACAGTAAATAGGAACAGTGTAGTTCAGTTTATAGTGTTTAAGTTCAGTTCAGTTGAGCTCAGTTCAGTGTGGTTTAATAATCACTACTGAGAGTCCAAACACTGAAGAGCAAATCCAACGATGCGGAGCTCTATAGATCCCGAACCATGCAAGCTAGAGGCGACAGCGGAGAGTGAAAAAAAAACTTCACCAATTGGCGAAAGTGAAGAAAAAAAAAAAACTTGAGAAACCAGGCTCAGTTGGGCACGACCATTTTAATTTATATATATTTATATACACACATATATACAGTTGAAGTGAGAATTTCTGTTTAATAGGGAGCAGATTTCTTCAACACATTTCTAATCATAATAGTGTTAATAACTCACCTCTAATCACTGATTTATTTTCTCTTTGTCATGATGACAGTTAATAATATTAGACTAGATATTCTTCAAGACACTTCTATACAGCTTAAAGGGACATTTACAGGCTTAACTAGGTTAATTAGGAAAATTAGGCAGGTTAAGGTAATTAGGCACGTCATTGTATGATGATGGTTTGTTCTGTAGACTATCGAAAAAAAAAATTGCTTAAAGGAGCGAATAATATTGACCTTAAAATGGTTCATAAAAAAAATTAAAACTGCTTTTATTCTAGCCGAAATAAAACAAATAAGACATAAGAAAAAATATTATCAGACATACTGTGAATATTTTCTTGCTCTGTTAAACATCATGGGCGGAATGTTTAAAAAAGAAAAAAAAAAAATCAAAGGGGGGCGAATACTTCTGACTTCAAATGTATATATATATATATATTCTCAACCCAGGCTTATTATGGATATGTACCCCTGTATAAATTTCTGGACAGTGCGAAACACGTCACAGGAGCAACGTTTTTGTTTTTGCGAATCCACCAGAGGCCTCTGTGTATGCTTTTTCAGATATCAGATTTCCTTTGCGAGTGCCTTTCGTGCCTGCTCTACTGACTGACTGACTGTCCTCCCGATACCCCCACCCACCCCCTTTCTTAAACCCAACCCGACAGTATTTTTAAAGACAATCCAGAATAAGGAATGCCCTCGCCTGAATTTGACCATGTTTTCAGATCTTACCACGTTATCATGCGATTATTTCTATATATATATATATATATATATATATATATATATTGTTTTTTTTTTTTTTTTTTTGCTTTCTGTTCTTGTTTTACCTGCTTTCTGGAACCATTCTTCACCAGACTGTCGAACCCTGTTGTCACAGTCAACTCCTCTCTGTGTCAAACATGACGTACATGGCGAACTACTGGGCAAACTTGTAACAGCGTAAAAGCCGTCTGTACGGAGGTAAGCGGTTAGCTGGTAGCCGTCGGTGGCGTCATACGACCCCGTAGCATTCTTTTTAAAGACTAAATGCAGCCATACATACTGTAGCTCTGGCTACATAATTCGCACTGTCCAGAAATGTACACAGGGGTACGTTTTTACAGTGAGCCTGTGTTGAATATATTGGTTCATTCATGATAATCATGTTTCTAACTTTTACATTTATTGTGAAGTTCAGCTTTTACATTAGCCAAAAAATAAAAATACATTTAAAATTAAGACCAACATCAACATCATCTGCAGTGAACAAGAGGAAAGTCTACATCAATCTGTATGTTTCAACTGTACAGCAAAAGCACATGTTGAGGTATAAGAGAGAATAAACAGAGAACAGGACTTAAAATCAGTGAGAAACGCTGATTTACATCACATTTAGAGAATATATTGTCTTAAAAACATGTTTTTCATTAGGGATAACATGAATTCTGCACATAATTGACACCATGTTGCAAAATAAAATCTATTGGATTTGGGTTTGGGAAAACAAAAACAACACAATTGAGCGTTTTTCGACATGCATAACAGAACACAGTGCAAAATCTAATAAAGGCAGTTTATAAAGGAGAATTCCTTTGCTCTGTATTCTGCACGACAGTAAACAAGGCCTTCAGTTCAAAGATTCACCACAGAAGTGTACGATTTCAAAGCGAAGGAGCTTTACAGAGTTGGAGTCTGACCGCAGTTTAACAGCGACAAAACACTTGCAAATAAGGGGAAATGGAGAAATGACGGTGTAAAAAAAGAGCACAGCAACACACTCAGGAATGCAGATGCACACAAAGGCCATGAAAATGTAAATGTTTGCTCACTTGAAGCTCATTTCCACTGCATGAATACAACAGAGACAGAACTATTGCTCAGTATGTGATCGTCAATGCATTCGGTTTTACTCTTATTTTCTAATGCTCAACTTAAATTGTGTGTTACTTAGCATGGTGGTGGAGTTTCCTCCGGGTGCTTCGGTTTCCCCCACAGTCCAAACACATGTGCCATAGTTGAACTGATGAACTAAATTGGCCATAGTGTTTGAGTGTGTGTGTGAATGAGTGTGTATGGGCGTTTCCCAGTACTGGGTTGCGGCTGGAAGGACATCCACTGTGTAAAACATATGCTAGAATAGTTGGCAGTTCATTCCGCTGTGACGACCCCTGATAAATAAGGGACTAAGCTGAAGGGAAATGTATGAATGAATCGTGTGTTTGTTCATTACTAAATGATCAGATGCATAATTTCCACTGCTAGACTGTAAAACAAGCGATAAACTCTGCCACATACAGACACAACTCAAAGTACACAAGAGCACTAATAGTCAAAAGGTTGTTTTTTTACTTAAAGACAGGCCTGTTGTAAGCTTCAGTTTTTGTATATTTACTTTATATCTATTCACATTAATTCAACTTATTTTTAAAGCACCTCGTTGCTAGCAGAATTTACGCCAAAGAACTACATTACCCATGATGCTGTACAAACATTCCACCAATCGCAGAGTAGAGTAGGGATCTACAAAATAGCACTCTTGTTCTTGATGAAAACAGAAACATAAATTAGGTCAGACACTTGTTTTTCCTTTAAATTGAGTTTTAAGAAAAAGTCTTGTGTTTAGCTTGTATAAACTCAAGTTATTTTTACTGTTAGTCTAGAAGGATGGGAGATTAAATCTGCAGGTGGAGGTTAAAGAGAATTCTTTATATTATTACACCAATACAATTTGTGTACAACCAGGGCTTTATTTGTGCCGGAACACTGATCCGGCACTTCTAAAATCTGATCCGGCACCTCATTTTACCGATCCCCCTCCTCTTCACTTTCATCCGCGACACCCCCCTCCCCGCTCTTCACTTTCGTCTGCGACACCCCCCTCCCCGCTCTTCACTTTCGTCCGCGACACCCCCCTCCCCGCTCTTCACTTTCATCTGTGACAGCCCCCTCCCCGCTCTTCACTTTCATCTGTGACACCCCCCTCCCCGCTCTTCATTTTCCTCTGTGACAGCCCCCTCCCCGCTCTTCATTTTCATCTGTGACAGCCCCCTCCCCGCTCTTCGCTTTCGTCTGTGACACCCCCCTCCCCGCTCTTCACTTTCATCTGTGACACCCCCCTCCCCGCTCTTCATTTTCCTCTGTGACAGCCCCCTCCCCGCTCTTCATTTTCATCTGTGACAGCCCCCTCCCCGCTCTTCACTTTCATCTGTGACACCCCCCTCCCCGCTCTTCATTTTCCTCTGTGACAGCCCCCTCCCCGCTCTTCACTTTCGTCTGCGACAGCCCCCTCCCCGCTCTTCGCTTTCGTCTGTGACACCCCCCTCCTTGCTCTTCACTTTCGTCTGCGACACCTCCCTCCCCGCTCTTCACTTTCGTCTGCGACACCCCCCTCCCCGCTCTTCACTTTCATCTGTGACAGCCCCCTCCCCGCTCTTCACTTTCGTCTGCGACACCCCCCTCCCCACTCTTCATTTTCGTCTGTGACAGCCCCCTCCCCGCTCTTCATTTTCATCTGTGACAGCCCCCTCCCCGCTCTTCACTTTCGTCTGCGACAGCCCCCTCCCCGCTCTTCGCTTTCGTCTGTGACACCCCCCTCCTTGCTCTTCACTTTCGTCTGGGACACCCCCCTCCCCGCTCTTTACTTTCGTCTGCGACACCCCCCTCCTCGCTCTTCACTTTCGTCCGCGACACCCCCCTCCCTGCTCTTCACTTTCGTCCGCGACAGCCCCCTCCCCGCTCTTCACTTTCGTCTGCGACACCTCCCTCCCCGCTCTTCACTTTCGTCTGCGACACCCCCCTCCTCGCTCTTCACTTTCGTCCGCGACACCCCCCTCCCTGCTCTTCACTTTCGTCCGCGACACCCCCCTCCTCGCTCTTCACTTTCGTCCGCGACACCCCCCTCCCTGCTCTTCACTTTCGTCCGCGACACCCCCCTCCTCGCTCTTCACTTTCGTCTGCGACACCCCATCCCCCACCCCAGCCCCCCCCCCCCCCCTCTTCACTTTCGTCCGCGACACCCCCCTCCCCGCTCTTCACTTTTTTCCGACATCTCTTCCTCCTCTGGGAACATGCCGGATCCGTTACCCCAATCTGTTCCGGGACCTCGCAATTTAGAAATTAAGCACTGCGTACAACAATAATTACTTTACGTTTTTGTTGTGATGGTGTAGGGGTAGATGTTAATAAAATACAATTAATGGGTAATTTAATAAATAATATGAATAATACTCTACTGTTTTTACATTATTGTGAGGGTTGGGATAGGGGTAGATGTTAATAAAATACAATTAATGGGTAATTTATTAAATAATATGAATAATACTCTACTGTTTTTACATTACTGTGAGGGTTGTGGTAGGGGTAGACATCAATAAAATACAATTAATGGGTAATTTAATAGATAATATGAATAATACTTGGTGTAATTACTGTGATGGTTGGGTTTAGGGGTAGATCTTAATAAAATACAATTAAGGGGTAATTTAATAAATAATATGAATAATACTCTGCATAATTGCTGTTTTTTACATTACTGTGAGGGTTGTGGTAGGGGTAGACATTAATAAAATACAATTAATGGGTAATTTAATAGATAATATGAATAATACTTGGTGTAATTACTGTTTTTACATTACTTTGATGGTTGGGTTTAGGGGTAGACATTAATAAAATACAATTAATGGGTAATTTAATCAATAATAAGAGTAATTCGCAGCGTAAATACTGCTTTTACATTATTGGAATGGTTGGGTTTAGGATTGGGATAAAGGTAGACTTTAATAAAATGCAATTAATGGGTAATTTAATAAATAATATAGATATTTCTTGTTGACTTTTGGCCACAGATGCATCCCTTCTAGCAACCATTTTAGTTTACTTTAGTAGTAATTGCTTTAGTAAGCATTTTAGAAACAAATATGGCAAGTCTAATGCTTCTTCAAATAAATTGGGTCAAAAACAACTAATAAATGGAGGAAAAAATAAACCTGTGTTACATTTTTTTAATGTTTTGATGTTCATCTTTCACCCACATACTATATAATGCGGAAATGCTGATATTATCTCTGTAGCTCAGTGTATGTGTGTGTTCAGTCAATGTGTAATCAAATGAATGGAGGTGAATTGAGTTTGACTTCATCAGCACTATATTAATCACACCAACACAAACATGCTTTCGCAAGCCTCTGATGGTCAAGTGTGTGCATGTGTGTGTGTGTCCAGGGTTTGCCTTCTTTCATAACACCACTTTTGAAAAGAGTTCAGAGCTTTTGTTAAAGGTAGAAGACTGTAATCAAAGCAGCATTTATCCCAGACGCTTATCTTCAACACACTGTTTCTAGATGCGTTTGTGCAGAAATCACAGTCACAGTACTGAACCATCTCGAACAAAACTGAATCGTCTTCCCAAAAGAGCTCAACAACCAAATGTACATCAATTAAAGCACTAAAGATGTCATTATATTTAGCCAAAATGAAAGAAAATGTGTTTTGACTGAAGATAATTAAGCTTATTTTTAGGATTATTTAGTGCAGGTAAGTTTTTTGCAGGTTAGTTTCATGTGAAATAAAAGTTTAATGAAATAAACTGATTAATGAGTCATAAATGGTTTACATTTTTGGTTTAAACATTTTAATGGTTAAAAAATTTACATTTTATTAAAATAATTTTAATGGTTTTACAATGCACAATAAAATTTTATTTGTCAGTATTTCTTCTTGTTTTCCAGGAAAGAACATTTTAAATTGACATCCAAATACTAACCATCCAAATAAAAAACAATAAATAATTTCTAAATAAATTTTAGGAGAAAACAATAACATTAATTTATATTAAATGTTTTTTCAACAATTAAGTGGTTTCAATCTGGAGGATTTACAATCCATATATACAGTAATTTCATTTTTATTTACATTCTTCAGAAACATTTGTCTTTGGTCATGTCCACACTAATACGTTTTTGTTTATAAATACATATTTTTCTCTTCGTTTTAACCTTCCGTCCACACTGAGATGTTAGTTTTAGGAAACAAAAGCGTATCTTTTTGAAAACGCTGTCCAAAGTTGATAATTGTGAAAATGCTGTTTTTGTGTTGTAGTGTGGTCTGTGAAAATGGCAACCTAGGCTCATTGTGGATACGTACCCAGGTCTACATTACTGGGGGCAGGGAAATACATAACCGAAGCTATGTCTTCTCACAGTTTTTGTTTTTGCAAATCCGCCAGAGGCCGCTGTGTATGTTTTTTGAAGACCACAATTTCCTCTCATACGTCCTCTTCTCGTGTAAATCCACCAGAGGGCGCAGTATACATTTCAGCTGACCAGGCCAGCTTGCTGTCGATTGATTGACTGACCGACCCACCGACCCCCTTCCCTTATCCCAACCGATAGTGTTTTCAAAAGCAATCTAGAAAAAGAACAGCCGTCACGTGATTTCACAACATTTTCAGCCTGTTGTTTATTTTTATGTATTTATTTGTTTGTTTTTGTTGTTTCCTGGTTTATGGAACCTCGTCGTCGCGGTCAACTCTGCTCCACGTCTCAAGTTCAACGACGTATGTGGCGAGCCGCATGAACAGAATACCATCCCGTAATGTTTATTTTAAAGATGAAATGTAACCAGACGTACCTCTGGCAACATAATTCGCGCTCTCCAGAAATGTAGACAGGGGTACGTATCCACAATGAGCCTGTGTTGGAAAACAAAGGCTTTGGAAAACGATTATGCGTTTTAGCCATGTGATCGATTCAGCTAACATTGTGGACAGCATTGTAAAGCAGATGTTTTGGATGCTGTCGTTTTGACAGCTTTATTAAAGTTTAATGTCAGTTTCTACATGCTCCATATTACTGTAACTCTCTTCAATGGAATGTTTACTGGGAGTTATAGTTCAGCGGCAGACAGTTGTGACATTTTGCTGTGATGTTTCATGGAAAGTAAATAAACAACAGGCAGATATGATGCAGATAAACGCATCTTACGTCTGTGCACATGCGCAGTACATGAACGAAAGTGGTTTCAGTCATTTTAGTGTGGATGACTTTTTTTTTCAAATGAATTGAAATCGTGTGGAGTGTTTTTAGATTTATCTGGATTAGTGAAATCAAAACTAACCATATGATTTTGGTAGCTCACATTGCTAGTTTTGTGGTGAACAATTCATCTGTGCATGTCATTAAGAAAAAAAAACTATTGTTTTCTCTTGTAATCTTTATTTAAAATATGAAAACGCACTTCCTGTTTTTTTTTTCAGTTAGTTACTTAGGAATTTGGCGTGGCTAACATACTTAACCACGCCCCTCCAGCTGTCAGTTTTGCCAACAAACAGAAACAGTGAGGAGGAGGAGTCTGTTAGGTTGTAATAACTCTCCCCAAACCCTTTTACCATCTTTCTGAAAGAAATGCCTACTTTACTACATCCAATCAGCTCGCAGTAGAAAAAGCCACACCCACTGTTTTCTCATTTCTGTTTCTCTAAGACTTTAATATATGAATGGTTAGAAATTTGAACTAGAATACTAGATAAATAAATAAAAACTTTTTTGTGTGTTTTTCATAGACTGACATCATTACAAGTCCACCTGAACAACCAGAGGTTAAAGCGGCTGCCACTGAGACTAACAGAAATGCTAATGATGTCCATCGATCAATAATCCAGATTCCCAAACACAAAGCAAGCACTGACCTACTCGCAGCTCCTGGCCGAAGACGGTGCGTTCGCCCAACGCCGAGCAGTTCCAGCGGCCGTATCTGAACTGGTACTGGCATTCGTTGATGCCCAGCTGCGCTCCTTCTCCGATCACGATGATGGCGTCCGGCCGGCTCTGGCAGATGGCGCGCTGACGGGGGGCAAGACCCGGGATCTTATTGCAGATTATATTCGCACCAAGAGCCACCACTGAGGAAAGAGCCCTAGGACAGAAGACATGCAAACCAAGGTTATTTTAGTTAATGAAAATTAAGACTAAAATAATTGGTTAAAAAACATTCTCGTTAAGTGAAATTAAATAAAACAATTCACAATAAAAAAAATACAAGTAACAACAGTCACTGAAAAACTAGCTGAAATAAAATTAGAGATTCACAACAAGTTAAAACTACACTGCAAAAAAGTTTTAGTGAAGTTTTACAAACTAATTTCAAGAGGAGCACATGATATGATTGATCGTAGCTGGTCCCTCATCTGTAATCAGTAACAATCCAATCAGATTAATCCAAGCCTACAATAAATAGGCTGATTTCACCCTACTGCATTAAGCTGCGGTCACACTGGGCTTTTCCTCCCATAGACTTCCATTCATACGCACGCGAATGCGTCAGACCGGAAACGCAAGGTCATGCGTCAAGTTTCGCATGTTGCTGTGGTGCAAAGTTCAAGCTTGGTGAACTCTGACCTGTGAAATCGCATCACTTGAGTGCGTGAGACCAATTGAGGATCAAAACATGACCTCTCTGGACAGAAATGTAAAATATGGAGCAATCACTGGCTTTTTAAAAATTTTTGATCATCTTGTTTAATCCCGCCCATTTTCACAGCGCCGCACGACAGAATTTCGCACACAAACTCTGGTGTGACCGCAGCTAACCTCTGGTGTGACCGCAGCTTTATCTTCATTTTAGAAGAATCCCTCTTCCGAGCCATCTCCTCCTTTTCCAGGGGGAGCTCTAGAGACCTACCTGATCTCGAGCACCCTTACTTGCTTATTGACCAGGCTGGAGCCCTGGGTTCAATTATCTCCTAACTCAGGGTTCTCTCCAGGGACAGCATGTCAAACCTGCTAATAGCGTCAAGCAATATCTAAGTGTGAACTCTTGAACTTAGATTTTTTTTGTCTTGTTTCTAGTCTAAACATCTAAACATTTTTTAATGAAAAAGCATTTTCTAGACAAGCAAAACCTATTGTCTTGTTTTAAGAAATGATAAATCAAAATTAAGTGAGTTTTCCCTAAAACAAGCAAAATAATCTGCCAATGGGGTAAGGAAAATAATCTTATATCAAAAGGAAAATCAAGATTATTTTGCTTAGGCCTGGACAAAAACAGAGTAAAAAAGAAAAACATAAACAAATATGAATAAAAATTGTTTATTAGACCACAACAGCATAAATTAAGATGACACAGAAGTATAATTAAATAAAACAGAATAGAATTGAACATAACCACAAGCCAGTTCTGTAATATAGAATAGAACAAGATAAACTATCGAGAAAAACAAGACAAAAACAAAATAAAAACATGACCAAAGATGAATACAACAGTTAATAAGACCACAACAGCATGAATGAACATAAAAGTAAAACTGAATAAAATATAACAGAATTGAACGTAAGCCAAAAGGCCAGGCCTTTCTGTAATATACAGTACAATAAAATAGACCAAGCTCGAACTCTATAGAGGTAACAGGACTAAAATAAAAGGGCTCATTTTAGAAAACGTACCCCTATATACATTTCTGGAGATCGCGAATTATGTAGCCAGAAGTACGTACGGCTGCATTTCGTCTTTAAAATGAACGCTACGAGGCGGTATGATGCTGTTCCTTTTCACGGTTAACAGCTGACCGCCTACCTCCGTATGGACTGCTTTCCCACTGTAACCAGTTTGTCCAGTAGCTCACCATGTACTTCAGCAGACTTGAGATGCAGAGAGGAGATGACCACGATGATGGGGTTTAAGTCTGGTGAAGAACAGTTACAGAAACAGAAGCCAAAAAATAAAATAAACAAGTAAATAACAGAGTGAGAATGTGGTAAAATATGAAAATGTGGTAAAAATCAGGTGATGGTTTTTCTATTTCTGGATTGCTTTTTAAAACTGTCGGTTGAGTTTAGGGAAGGGGTGAGCGCTGGTCAATCGGTGCTTTTGAAAACTATTGGTTGGGTTTAGAGAAGGAGGAGGGTGGGTCAGCCGATTACTAAGTCAGCGGCCTCTGGTGGATATACACAAGAACAGCAAGCATGAATGGAACTCGCAAGAGAAATTTGAGATCTGAAAAAGCATACACAGTGGCCTCTGGTGGATTCGCAAAAACATTAACTGCAAAAAACGTAGCTCCTGGGATGTGTTTGGCGCTCTCCAGAAATGTATATAGGGGTACATTTTCAGAATGAGCCTGGGTTGCAAAATTGCACATCAGAATAGGTCAAAAACTAAAATAACAGTATAAACAAATTGGTATAGATGTGAACAATCCAACACAACATGACTGAACATACAGTGAAAGAACAAAAATGAATAAATGTAAATCACAAAAGTTTACAGAGCTGAATAGAACTTAAAATGACAACCAATAACCATAAAACAGAATTTAAAAGAATTAAACAGAACAGAGTATAAGGAATATTACGCAAACAGAACACCACCACTAACCATGACAGCAGTTAATTAGAATAGAGTAGGATGAAAACAGAATGCCACCACAATACATGAAAGAGTTGAATAGAACACGGAACCTGATAGAATTCAACAGGACATAATAGAATGGAACGCCACAAGTAAGCAGGAGAGAATAAAACAGGTTGTTGCTAGATCGGATAGGTTTGCGGCTGGAAGTTAATGAGAATTATTTCTATTGTTTATTAAATTTCCCATTTATTGTATTTTACCCCCACCCCAACCCTAAAGCCAGCCATCACAGTAAGGTAAAAACAGTTGTTGTACAGAGTATTATTTAAGTTATCTATTAAATTACCCAATAATTTGTATTTTTAACACCTACTCCCACCCCAACGCTAAACCCAACCGCCACAGTACTGTAAAAATATTAATTATTGTTATACAGTGTCATTAAAAAATGTTGCTTTATTAATGTGCATATTGCACTTCCGGCCGGCCGCATATGCGATCTAGACTTTACCAATAAAACAGAGCGTCACAGAATAGAATTACAGAATCACATCCCTAAACATGACGGAATAAAACAGGACATCAGAGAACTGTAACACTAAACATGACAAAATAGAATAGAATACCATCACTAAATATGATAAAGCATGAGTAGAATATGAACAAAACACGACTAAATGATCAAACAGGTACATCAAACAGAATATTCAATTCATTTGAATTCATCTTTATTTCTTTAGCACTTTTACAATGTAGGTTGTGTCAAAGCAGCTTAACGTAGAAGTTCTAGTAAATTGAAGCTGTGTCAGTGCAGTTTTCAGAGTTGAGGTTCAGTTCGGTTTAATTTTCACTGCTGAAAGTCCAAACTGAAGAGCTAATCCATCGCTGCGCAGCTCCACGAGTCCTAAATCATGCAAGCCAGGGGTGATATCACCACTGAACAGGACAGAGTGGAACTAAACATAATAGAGTAGAATAAAACAAAACAAATACTAAACATGACAGAATATCAGGACTTAACATGATCGAATAGAACAGCACAACCATTGGTACAACCAAATAGAATTTCAAGAGTTCACACTTAGCTAATGCTTAAATAAGTAAAAGCCAATTCGGCATGCTGTCCTGGGAGAGAGCCCTGAGCTCTAAGGATCCACAAGCCCAGGGCTCCCTCCGTTTGGAAGGGAGGGAGAGAGGGGAGTCTGAGCTCAGGTAGGTCTCGAGAACTCCTCTGTTATTGGATTAGGATAAGTCAGAGTGGAAGGGGGGTTTTGTTGAAAAAACAAGGATGACAAAGGTAAGGAAGGCGGACTATTTATATGCATTTGAATACGTCTGATTGGTTGGTTAGTGATTGATGATACGAGACCAGCCGTGGTCAATCATAGCACATGATCCTCTTGAAATTTGTTTATAAAACCTCACTAAACAAAACACAACCACTGAACATGTTAAAATGGAACTGAATCTGAATAAAGTAGAACACAACCACTGATGATTTTATAATAGACATGAATATGATATACAGTAATAGAACACAAACTCTGTAGATGATAAAGTAGAATAGAACTGAAAAAACAGAACACTAGCAATGTAAAGAATAGAATTGAACGCCACCGCTGAACATGTTATAATAGAAATGAATATGATACAATTGAACTGAATAAAATAAAACACTAGCACTGTATGGCTGCATTTAGACTGCATGGTTCAAGTAACCCAATTCCGATTTTTTCCTCCTATGAGGCACAGATCGGATATGGTCCAATGTGCGTGTAAGGAGTAAAAAAATCACATGGATTCTGATTTACTCAAGTCAGATTCTGATATGAATCGGATCCGTGCCCTCGTGTCTGCAGTGTAAACAGGTAGATCGGATTTTCACCTTTCAATGCGAGTCGCACGTCATTAAAAACTGTAGAGAAAGACTTCAACTCTGATGCTTTCATTTCACAACAGACTTTAGCAGAGTCCCAAACCTTAAATCTCATATACTAGAAAAAAAAAAAACTTTTATCTTGTCAAGTATTTAAGCATGTTAACGAGAGAGCGCGAGCACAACTTCCACCATGTAAACAATATAAACTAATATAAAACTATTGCATACAAAATGGGCATAACATATGGACATGACATTAAAATCCCTACTTGTTAAAAAAAAAGCCTCAATTAAAAGAATATGACTAAATGAGAACTTTTCTGTCATAAACTATAGCAAACAACTTGTAAAAAAGAAAATAAAACAATGAAACCCTGTGAACAGATTAAATACAGGAATGGAGAAAAGAGCGCTCTTTATTATCAGCTGTCAGTCAGCGCCTGCTCTTTTTTTCCTGCTTGTTGGGCCTTTTGCCGTGTGCAGTGTAAATGCAAACAATCGGATACTTTAAAAAGATGATGTAAGCGGGTCATCAAAAAAAACAAACTGATACAGTCACAAAATCGGAATTGACTATCGAGATCTGCAGTGTATAGAATCGAACATAACCACTGAACACGTTATAATAGAACTAAATATGATACAATAGAACTGAAGAAAATATAACACTAGGGGCTCTATTTTAATGGTGTAGGCACAAAGTCTAAAGCTCATGGAGCAAAAGCATTAAGGGCATGTCTGAATCCAGTTTTGCTATTTTATTTTATTATATTTTAAGTTTTTTTTACCTTTATTAGACAGGACAGTGAAGTTGAGACAGGAATACATTGGAAGCAGTCAGAGGGGGGAAGGATTGGCAAAGGACCTCATGCCGGGAATCAAACTCAGGTCGCTGTAAGCACCTCAGTGCTATATGTCGGCGCACTTTACCACTAGGCTATTGGCGGCGACACAATTTTGCTATTTTAAGGACAGAAAGATACGCTCTGTGCCACGGTGCATGGTCTAACAACGTTGTGCTTATTCTCTTACTGAGTTATGGGTGTGTTTAAACCAATCAGAGTCTCATCTCACATTCCCTTTAAGAGTCAGTTGGGTTATGCCATGGTGCAATTGCTATATGTAAGTGTAAAACTGAACGCTTCACTAACGAGAAGACAGAGCATCTGCAGCGCGAGGATAAAGAACGAGCCTCCTCCATTCAGCCTCTTTACTTTCTCTTTACTTAACTCCTTTACTTTACTCCTTTACTTTCGTGGATAAGGAAACGGTGGAAACTCACTCCACTGAAGACATCTATTGGCCCACATATTTGTTAAACGCAAAGCTTTGTTTCAAAACTATTTCTAAATTCAGTTCTAATTTCCAGGAAACAAATAAATAAACAATAATAATGAAGTGTGGTCAAAAAACTTATATCCAAACAAACGTCCGGTTCTTATGCCTCATATGGGGATGCAGACGTCTCTAAAACCCCACAGGTGGACAAATCTAAAGTAGTTTTTATTAAAAACCAATATAAATATGCATATATTAACTAATACTGCTAATAATGATAACATACAGATGCAGATTGTCATGAATAAACTGACAAAAGCCCCCGAGATGAAGAAGGCATGGAGGCATGTAGATAATAATCATTTTTGTAACGTTTTAATCCTTTAATTGTTTTCATATGTAAAGATATTTGTGTATTGCTGTACATCCTGCGTGTATAAAGCCATGTGTAAGCCTGCATAACTAACATGCTCTGCACTGGAATTTAGACCAGCATTTAGTTGGTCAATGGCGTGGTCTATTTCACTTCTTCAAAATAGTAACGTGCCAACAATGCGCCTTAACACACCTCCCTTTCAGACCAGCACACCATGAGTCCACAAAGTGGCGCAAATGGATTGGCTATTTAAACAATGTGGTGCAAAACGTAAAAATTACTGTTGCACTGGTCAGAAAATAGCAACAAATCGCACCATACACGCTTTGCACCTTATTGCACCAGGTGTACGATAGGGGTCTAGCATTGTAAATGACAGAATTAAATAGAATAGAACACAACCACTGAACGTATTATAATAGAACTGAATATGGTACAATACAACAGAATAAAACAGAATACTGCAAATGAAAGAATAAAACACAACCACTAAACAGTTTTATAGAGTTAACCATGATAGAAAAGAGCAAAATAAAACAACAGAACAACTGAATATAATAAAGGAGAATAGAACAGAACACAACCACTGAAGTAAACAACAGCACACAAAGGAACAGAACTTAGTGCTTTATACAGAGCAGAAGAGAACAATGTGTTACTGGTTATAAAGATCAGATTTTTATGCCCATTTTTTTAAAATTCATCTCATATTTTCATGCAACTGTGACCACACAAAGTGGGTCATGTTCCAAACGCACACATCTCTGTCATCATACAGCTTTTCGTGTTGATACAGCCCTCGACAGCGCTCTTAATATGCACACTGAGTATTTTCGGCACTCTGTGTGTGTGTTTGCAGAAACCCAGGCGGCTAAACAAGCGGGCTTCAATATTTACGAGCATTGAACCCGTTCAGATATGTGCCTTTCAAACATGTCAGAGACGAGGGCTGTAAAAAAACTCAACAAGACTCATGCCAACTTTAAAGAATGACGTCAGCGAGGATCCACCGCAAGAGGGGCAAGTTGCAACAAGTAAATTGTGTGTCAGCAAAAGATAGACTTATGTATTCCCCGTCAAAATAGATCAAACAGCGTGAAACAAAGACGGGGAATGTTCATTGGAAATCGGATATGGCTGGTTTGATTCTTTACTGGTTGTGTTTCCATGTCCACAATGGCTTAAGAATTACTCTTAAATACAAAACCACATGTGTGATGTAGTCGAGGGACCCCTGTGTTTAAGAAACATCTCCTGTTTCTGCATATATTCGAGTCGCGAGCAGCTAAAAGTGTATGTTTATTTAAACCCTTCAGCGAACACAAACTAACACTTGACCACACGTTAATATGGCGGCACAATGCAAAGCCATCCAAAACCGTGCGTTTGGCCATTAGGTGAACACTATGAAGTTTCACTGCCAAAACCATAGCTCTGTTCTAAACCTAGCAATCATATAGAGATGTTTAAAAAGTACATTCATACTCTAGCCAGCATCACATGTATCCTTCTTAATGCAATGCAAAATGCTTGTAAGTGGCGGACAAATTGAGATTAAAATGTATTATAAACATGCTTATAGAATTCACATAACATTTTAGCACATTTCAAATATAGCATCTCCCTGCCAACCAGATAATGAGCTATAATGTTTTAGAATACCATAACAACACACTGGCAACCACAAAACAAGCTAAATAGAAATCAAATGTTCATAATATAAGCAAAAACCTGGCTACATAACGAAATTATGAAAGTTACCACATTAACTCATTATAAGATACAAATTCAAAATACCATCTCAACAACCTAGCAACCCCATAATGAGCAACAAAAATTTAAAATACCATAGCAACACACAAGCCACCACATAATGAGCAACAAAATTTTCCAAATACCATAACAACACCCTGGCAACCATAAAACTAGCAACAAAAACATTTCTAATACCATAGCAACACCTTGGCATAACATTCATACATAACATTCAAAATACTGTAGTATAACAACTGTATACTGAGCAGTATACTGTATACTGAACAGAACATTCAAAATACCATATCAACACCCTGGCAACCACATATCTACAGTAGATACAAAACATTCCAAATACCATAACAACACCCTGGCAACCATAAAACTAGCAACAAAAACATTTCTAATACCATAGCAACACCTTGGCATAACATTCATACATAACATTCCAAATACTGTAGTATCACAATCACAACTGTATACTGAGCAGTATACTGTATACTGAACAGAACATTCAAAATACCATAGCAACACCCTGGCAACCGTATATCTACAGTAGATACAAAACATTCCAAATACCATAGCAACACCCTGGCAACCACATAACAAGATACATAACATTCCAAATACCATAGCAACACAATAACAATCACATAGACTGCTATAAAATGTTTAAAATACCATAGCAACACCCTGGAAACCACAAAATAAGCAACAAGACTTTCCAAATATCATAACAACATCTTGGTAGCCATATAATTAGCAACAAAACTTTTCTTATACCCATAGAAACACCTCGGCAACCACATAATGAGCAACAAACCATTCAAAATACCATAGTAACACCCTGAAAACCACACAATGAGCAACAAGTCATCACAAATACTATAGAAACACCCTGGCAACCATATCACAAGACATTCCAACACATAACATTCCAAGTACCATAGCAACACAATGGCAACTGCAAAAACTGCTTCCAAATACAGTAGCCACACCCTGGCAACCACATAACCAGATAAGGAACATTCTGTATACCATAGCAACACAATGGCAACCACATAAACTGCTATAAAAAGTTCAAAATATAGCCACTCCCTGGCAACTACATAGTGAGCAACAAAACATTTCAACTACTATAGCAACCCCCTGGCAACCACATAACCAGATACATAACATTCCAAATACCATAGCAACACAATGACATATACTGCTATAAAATGTTCAAATTACTATAGCCACACCCTGGCAACCACATAATGAGCAACAAAAATTCCAAATACTATAGCAACCCACTTGCAACCACATAACCAGATACATAATGTTCCAAATACCATAGCAACACATTGGCAACCATATAAATAAGCTGATGATTGATTATAAAGCGAGTTTGGCTTGCTGTCCTGGGAGAGAGCCCTGAGCTCATAAGATCCTCAAACCCGGGGCTTCCTCCCGTTTTCAGGGTGAGAGGGGAGTATGGGCTCATGTACATAACGACAGCTGGCCTGTTAAGGATTTGAACAGGCAATAGTGTTAACCAATGGGTCACCGTGCCACCCTATAGAGGGAAAGGTGGAGGAGTAGGGGTGGATGGGGGGATTCTTCAAGGCGAAGATGGCTGTAGTAAGAAACTGGTTATTTATAGTGAGTTAGGAATCATCTGATTGGTGAATCATATGGAGTTAACTTGTTACCAAAGGTTCGGCGGTGGAACCACGCCTCACTTTGTCTCCTTAACCAATCACCTACTTCCTAAACCTTATTTAAGGCAGACCAGCCTTCTAGCACTGTTCTTCTTGTTCTTTCGAACCCACCCTCCATGCCTATATTTCCTCGCTTCCCATTCACAATCCTCTCTTCACTCCTAGGTTGAATCGGGGGTCCAATCACTGTACAAACATTTCACATAGACGGTACCCCCACTCTGAGTCTCTGGGCATCCTCATAGGACGCCCGACCAACCTGCCTACCTGCTCACTGTTTATCCTCTTACTTCCCTTCCCCTTCATTCCACTGTTCTCCTACCATCCCCTTCATCCCTACAATGAAGTCCAGCTCAAAGTGTGGCGTGGTCCATGCTGGTGAAACATTAGTTAATGCGGGACCAGCCGTGTTCAATCATAATCACGTGCTCCTCTCCAAATTAGTTTATAAATAAACTTCACAAAATGTCATAGCAACACCCTGGCAACCACAAAATGAGCAACAAAAAGTTCTAAATTCCATGGCAACCAAAAACAAAATATTAAAAATACTTCAGCACCTGTAAAGCAGCACAACTTGGTGAGCACTAATTATCTTTTCAAATTGAAAATACCCTAGAAACGGCATAGTATCACCCTGGCAACCGTATAATTAGCACTAAAATATTCAGGACAACTTAGTAACTGCAAAGCAACACCATGGCAACCACATGATAGCATTCAAAACATTTAAAACACCTTAGCAACCACATAACAAACTACAAAACATTAAAAACACCTTAGCAACCACATAACAGACTACAAAACATTAAAAACACCTTAGCAACCACATAACAAACTACAAAACATTAAAACACCTTAGCAACCACATAACAGACTACAAAACATTAAAAACACCTTAGCAACCACATAACAGACTACAAAACATTAAAAACACCTTAGCAACCACATAACAAACTACAAAACATTAAAAACACCTTAGAAACCACATAACAGACTACAAAACATTAAAAACACCTTAGCAACCACATAAAAAACTACAAAACATTAAAAACACCTTAGCAACCACATAACAGACTACAAAACATTAAAAACACCTTAGCAACCACATAACAGACTACAAAACATTAAAAACACCTTAGCAACCACATAACAGACTACAAAACATTTAAAACACCTTAGCCACTGCACAACAGACTACAAAACATTAAAAACACCTTAGCAACCACATAACAGACTACAAAACATTAAAAACACCTTAGCAACCACATAACAGACTACAAAACATTAAAAACACCTTAGCAACCACATAACAGACTACAAAACATTTAAAACACCTTAGCAACCACATAACAGACTACAAAACATTTAAAACACCTTAGCAACCACATAACAGACTACAAAACATTAAAAACACCTTAGCAACCACATAACAAACTACAAAACATTAAAAACACCTTAGCAACCACATGACAAACTACAAAACATTAAAAACACCTTAGCAACCACATAACAGACTACAAAACATTAAAAACACCTTAGCAACCACATAACAGACTACAAAACATTAAAAACACCTTAGCAACCACATGACAAACTACAAAACATTAAAAACACCTTAGCAACCACATAACAGACTACAAAACATTAAAAACACCTTAGCAACCACATAACAGACTACAAAACATTAAAAACACCTTAGCAACCACATAACAGACTACAAAACATTTAAAACACCTTAGCAACCACATAACAGACTACAAAACATTAAAAACACCTTAGCAACCACATAACAGACTACAAAACATTAAAAACCACATAACAGACTACAAAACATTAAAAACACCTTAGCAACCACATAACAAACTACAAAACATTAAAAACACCTTAGCAACCACATAACAGACTACAAAACATTAAAAACACCTTAGCAACCACATAACAGACTACAAAACATTAAAAACACCTTAGCAACCACATAACAGACTACAAAACATTAAAACACCTTAGCAACCACATAACAAACTACAAAACATTAAAAACACCTTAGCAACCACATAACAGACTACAAAACATTAAAAACACCTTAGCAACCACATAACAGACTACAAAACATTAAAAACACCTTAGCAACCACATAACAAACTACAAAACATTAAAAACACCTTAGCAACCACATGACAGACTACAAAACATTAAAAACACCTTAGCGACCACATAACAGACTACAAAACATTAAAAACACCTTAGCCACTGCACAACAACCCAGTGGCAAAGGGCAATGTATTTATTCCCATGTTTTTTTTTGAATGGCGAGACTACAGGGTTGGCGAAACCACTCGTATGATATAGTCATCACATAGTTTCATCTACTAATGTTTTTTTTTTCTCATAGCTCCATAAATCAGATTGTGGGCTGCAGAACATGCTGCTCTTGAAACAAATGAAACGCTCCACCCTTTTTTTTCTTCTTATTTATTTGGCTTTCATTTAAAACCTCTTATTACGGCTGTCCTGCTCATCCAGTCATAAAGCACCGACTGACGTTGTTTCTGGTTAAACAAGTGATGTCTTTGGTTAAACAAGTTCAATATAGATCATATCCTTCAGAGCAGGTTATTGTGATGTAAAGCGCAAAGCAATGATGGGAAAGGAAAGTCACACAGTGAGATTTAATAACTTCCTTTAATCCACCAGGACATCAGTAAGAGTTTTCTTTTTCTCAGATTATTCATATGAGAAATATGCGTTTATGAGAACTTCGCCAAGTCTGACTCCATATAGATATCTGATACATGGAAATATAAGCAAATTACACACTGTATATCACATACAACTACATATTTGGATTTTACACATTTAAAATATGTCACACGCAACATATATTTCAAAATATTGACACTTACATATATATTTTTTCAACCACTGGAATTACAGATATGCACATATAATCCAGCAGGCACACAACATCATAAGCTGTTAATATTAGATTTAGGTCGTGACAAAAGGTGACAAAAATTGAATGTCTAGCCAGCGACTAAGGACAACATTATTTTGACGTCCAATAACAACATTAAAAGACGTTGATTTTAGGTTGTATTGAAAAGTGACCAAAATCCAACATCTTAAACCAACGTCATTCATTCATTTCCTTTCGGCTTAGTCCCTTTATTAATCTGGGGTCGCCACAGCGGAATAAACCGCCAACTTATCCAGCATATGTTTTACACAGCGGATGCCCTTCCAGCTGCAACCAATCTCTGGGAAACATCCATACACACATACACTACGGATCATTTAGCCTAGCCAATTCACCTGCATCGCATGTCTTTGGACTGTGGGGGAAACCGGAGCACCCGGAGGAAACCCACGCAAACGCAGGGAGAACATGCAAACTCTATACAGTAACGCCAACTGACCCAGCTGAGGCTTGAACCAGTGACCTTCTTGCTGTGAGGTGACAGCACTACCTACTGCGCCACTGCGTCGCCCAAACCAACGTCATATTAGCATCAAATACTGACATTTATTCATCAGGTATAGAAACCAAAATCCAATGTCTGAATGTCTGAATCCAACGTCAAGCTGTAACATCATTAGATATTGATATTTGGTTGATTTTAGGTTGGACATTGATGTCGGCCATTGGGTTCTAATGTCAACCCAATTATCATTTCCAAACAAAATGTAACGTCCCCACGACATTGGGGTATAACGTCAATATATATATATATATATATATATATATATATATATATATATATATATATATATATGTGTGTGTGTGTGTGTGTGTGTGTGAATGCATATATAAAATTATAGCTAATATTTTTAAACATATTCATTCATTTTCTTTTCAGCTTAATCCCTTTATTAATCTGGGGTCATATGTTTTACAATGCAGATGCCCTTCCAGCTGCAACCCATCACTGGGAAACATCCATACACACATGAGTGTGTACACTACAGACAATTTTAGCTTACCCAATTCACCTGAATTGCATGTCATTGGACTTATGGGGGAAACCGGAGCACCCGGAGGAAACCCACTTGAACATGCAAAATCCACACAGAAATGCCAACTGAGCCGGCCGAGGCTCGAACCAGTGACCATCTTGCTGTGAGGCGATTGTGCTACCCACTGCGCCACCATGATGCCCTTTTTAAACATATATAAAAACATTAAATTATAGCTTATATATTTAAACGTATATGTACATAATTTTAATGCTTTAATATATATGTATATATATATAAGCTATTTTTGCTATATTTTCAAATATATGTTTCATATATGACATTGTTACATATGTGAAATCCAAACTTGTGTCAGTTATGTAATATGCATATATTGCATTGCATCAGATTTCTATAAGGCAGTGTTTCCCAACCCTGTTCCTGAAGGCACACCAACAGTCCACATTTTCAACCTCACCCTAATCAAACACACCTGAATCAACTCATCATAACATCAGAAGAGACTCCAACACCTGAAGTTAATGGGTCAGAAAAGGGAGACATCCAAAATATGTACTGTTGGTGTGCCTCCAGGAACAGGGTTGGGAAACACTGCTATAAGGGCTACTACATGTCTGAAATCGAAAAAAAAAACATGGGTCTATGATGACTTCAGTATTACTGAAATAAAATACACATTTCAACCTGCTAGCTGCATGTTTAATGGCTTTTTAACTAGTCCTCATGTTTTCTGACCACACAGGTAATGCAAGAGGTTTTATCCTCCATCAAGTAACACCACACAGTATTTTCCCATCTGAAAATAGCCAAGCGACCCTACACTTAAATAGCCCCGAATGTAAGTTTAATTGTGGTCCATATAAAATATGACAAAATAAATCAGTTCTGTCTCACGAGGAAGATTTCAAACATGAGTAGGATTTCCTGGTAAATGAGCGAATAAATAATCCACAGGATGAGTAAATGCACTCTACTTTTAAACACAAGAAAATAAATGTTCCCTGTGCGCTTGGCTCCAGCTATCACCCAGTCCATTCTACTTAAAACAAATCCTGCTAAAACAAACTCTAAACTACCAACATGGATGAACTGGCACCAGAAAACTCTCAAACCTCAGACTGTACATCTCTACGCATTCACAAAAAGAGCAAAAGTGACTTTTATGGGCCTATTTATATGTCTAAAACTGCAATTTATTAAGACTATGTGTGTTTGGTAATAGCAAAGCATTTTTCATACTAATGGGACTGATATTTTTCACTAAAGAAGTCGTTTTTTTATTATCTGTGATGAAATAGTTATGCTGCTATGATGGTGGGTGGTTTTAGGATGTCAGGTTACAAGTGTTGTTTTGGAAATTCGCTGGAATATATTTTATTAGACGATACTGTGTCTGAATTTTGGAAAACGTTTCCTTCGGCTTAGTTCCTTTATTCATCAGGGGTCGCCACAGAGAAATAAACCACTAACTTATCCAGCATATGTTTTACACAGCGAATGCCCTTCCAGCTGCAATCCAGTACTGGGAAACACCCATACATTCACATACACACACACTCATACACTATGGCTAATTTAGATCATCCAATTCCCCTATAGCGCATGTGTTTGGACTGTGGGGAAACCGGAGCACCCGGAGGAAACCCAAAACAATACGGGGAGAACATGCAAACTCCACACAGAAATGCCAACTGGCCCAGTCAGGACTCGAACCAGAAACCTTTTTGCTGTGAGGCTACAGTGCTAACCACTGAGCCACCATGCCACCCTGAGTACAAATATATAATCTATATTATTTGTACATATAATATCTGCCTATTCTATATGTATATATTCAACATTCACTGTAAAACATATCTAAAATACTTTAGTTGGCTCAAATGAACTTTTCTAGTCATCTCAACTCAACATCAGTCACACTGACAAAATAAAAATAAGTAAAATTTTGAAAATTTAACTAAAAATATTTAGTTGAAATCGAATTAACTGATTAAAATGGGTTAAAGTAACATAAAAAACATCTGTTGTTATGATCTTTTGTCATTTCATCTTTTTATTGTCTTTTAAAATTAATATATAACAATTAAATAAGTTTATGCTTACAAATAAGAAAAAACTTTAAATTAAAAAGGAAAAGAAACATTAAAAAGATTTTAATCTTTTCCAAAAAATGAAATGACAAAACAGATATTAAGTTAATCAGGTTTCAACTATGTTTATAGTTAGTTATATACGGTTTAACTTAATATTTCTAGTCAGTTTAACTTGTAATCTAAGTTGAGATGACTAGAAAATTTCATTCGATTCAACTAAATCATTTAAGGCAGTAAGACTTTTACAGAGTACTGCAGATTTTTATTCTTATTTTAAACGAAAACTCATAACATTTTTCAAAAAAATCTGGAAAAACTTTAACAATAATAATAAAATATTCACAATATCAGAGGAAAAACCTGGCAACTACATAACAAGAATATAAAGGACAACCACATTATAAGCTACAAAATATTTAAAATATTATAGCAACACCTTGACAACCACATAATGAGCAACAAAACATGCCAAATACCATAGCAACACCATGACAACCACATAATGAGTAACAAGTCAATTAAAATACCATAGCAACACCTTGACAACCACATAATGAGCAACAAAACATGCCAAATACCATAGCAACACCTTGACAACCATAAAATGAGCGACAAAGCATTTAAAATACCAAAGCAACACCTTGACAACCCCATAATGAGCAGCAAAACATGCCAAATACCATAGAAACACATTGGCAACCACATAATGAGCAACAAAACATGCCAAATACCGTAGCAACACCTTGACAACCACATAATGAGCAACAAAACATGCCAAATACCATAGCAACACCATGACAACCATAAAATGAAATGGTTTATGGTTCAAGTTCTGACACACTAAAATGATATAATAAGCAAACATGCAAAAGAATTACATACAGGAAGAAACACAAGCACACTTTCGATGTTCAACAGTCTGATTGACACTGGGATAAAAGAGTTCTTAAGTCTGCTCCGCTTCCAGCGCAAGGTTCTGTATCTTTTACCAGAAGATGAAAGATCTTAAAATGGGAAGTTTCAGATCCTATTAGTCTCGTAGCAGTTCTGATAATATTAAGAACCAGACTAATATTAAGAACCAAGTGAGCAACAGTCTCTGAGCTAATTTCTGTATTGCCATTGTTAGATTCCTTCACGAATTAAGGTACAGATTATCATCTAAAATATACTATAACTTAAAAATTTGATTAAAATCAGTATCAGAACAGCTGAAGCACATGCTAGATCCCGGGTCGCCAGCAGAGCAGCGCCACCGGATGTTCTCCTCGAGTTGGCGTGGGTTTCCTCCGGGAGCTCCGGTTTCCCCCACAGTCCAAACACATGCGCTATAGGGGAATTGATGAACTAAATTGTCCGTAGTGTATAAGTGTGTGTGTGTGTGTGTGTGTGAATGGGTGTTTCCCAGTACTGGGTTGCAGCTGGAAGGGCATCTGCTGCGTAAAACATATGATGGATAAGTTGGCGATTCATTCCACTGTGGCGACCCCTGATAAATAAAGGGATTAAGCTGAAGGAAAATGAATGAATAAATCAAGGTATATTTACTTGAGAAGCAAACATAATTAAAACATATTTTTCCAGATAATAAGGTTTAATAACTCACAGTATATGCTTGATTAAGGAATATATAGATAGATATAAAGGGATCAAATGTAAAACTTCACACTGGTAATAAACCACTTTACAAAATATCAAAGTTTAACCAAATTTTCCACATAAAGCTTGTTTAAATTAGACAAGAGTGTATTTGAAAAGCATTGAGATGAAGTACTGTAGATTCACCCTTTGAGATGCATTTGTACCCTCTGACTTCCTAAAAAAACTCAAGCATTCGTATAAATATTAGCGAGAGAAAAAAAGCACAGACCACGCACTTCCTTTTTAAACCTCTCTTTAAAAGCCATTAATTCCACAAAATGTATCAAATTTGCAATGTGCCGAATAGAGATGGTTTAAAATGTAAAAGCAAACAATGGTGTCGCTCCAATGCTATACATAGACGTACCCACTTAAACGGCAACAAGAAGCCACATCTATTTTAAAGATTGAGTTCGGGGTCTCCAGCTGCTAAACTCAGACCTTGAAAAACCTTGGTCTGGAGGTCATTTAACCGAGAGACACAACAGGGTTTTTGGAAGAAATTATTAGGAATTATTATTTGACAGCGTTTAGACTGCCCGTCAAGTGTGTTTTACTTGAATAAGATGCAAAGATAAACTAAATGTTCAAGTTACTTTTAACAACATGGTCTTTATTGTGTATATTGTGGCATTTGTGTAAATTTCATAATGAATAGGAAAGACTTTAATTACTACTGTGTTAGTACCTGCCTTTTAATAAGATATTGGCTGTTTATTAGCATTTATAAAGCATGATTTTATTCTACATCCCTAAACCCAATACCTAACCACAACCGTACATAATGTATAGGAAAGACTTGAATTACTAATTCCCACTATTAACTACTGTCTTATTACCTGCCTATTGATAAGATATCTGCTGTTTATTAGCATTTATAAAGCATGATTTTATTCTACATCCCTAAACCCAATACCTAACTACAACTGTAATACCTATTAATCAGCAGTAAGTTCGTAGTTTATGGAGTAAAAGTCTTGTTACTAGCGAGAATTGTCCCTTAAAATAAAGTGTTTTATCTTCTTCAGATGCAGAGATGTCTGATCAACCGTTTGCAATGTGCATTTAATTCATATTTTTGACACAAAGAAAAGCAAAGCCAGGGTAAGTTGTCATAGATTTGATCCAGGTTGTTGACTAGATGCATGCATGCTTTTGCTGTTTCATGATGTTTCTGATCATTTTGTCCATTATTGTACATTATACTGAAAATCTCTAGTATTATCAATGGATAATGTGACGGCTTCTGTTGCACCGCTATAGCAATCAATGCACATTAAATCAGTTAAATCAGTTACAATAACTTTTTCTGAGCAATGTTGAAGTTGCTTGTTTGAAGTAACGAATTAAAATTAACAATACACTGAAAGTAATTATCCAAAGATGATTCCTTGGATTTACTCAATTTTTTTACGTTAAGTGGTTGTAAACAATTTATTTGGGCTGAATTTAAACAAACAAATTAAGTTGAACATGGCTCAATTAATTTGTTTGTTTAAATTCAACACAAATAAATTGTTAGCAACAGTTTTGCATGCAACACTTTTTTCAGTGTACTTTCACTCAAGTGTTTCCAATCTTTTATGAATTTCTTTCTTCTGTTAAAGAAAAAACAACATGTTCTGAAGAACGTTGTAAAAAAGCAGCTATTGACATCCATACCAGAAGAAAGAAAGTCAAACAGGTTTGGAACAAGTGGAGGATGAGCTCTTTCAACTTAGTGTCTACATAGAAATGATTGATACTGATATAACTTTCCATACTCTTTCAGTAGTATTATTGGATTTGGAATCCAAAGCATGTAACACTGGTGTTTAGAGCAGGTGAAATGAGAAACCGTCTGTCTATAAAAGCAGAGTAACTCATAAGAGAACGCAGATACACTTTATATATGACTCTTACTGAACTTCTCTGCCACTCAGTGGCCAAATGAAATTCTTCTCCATTCAGCTTCAACCGTGAACACTTACATTCACCCTCTCCTACATCGTAACACTTTGCAATCTTCACTTTGTTACATTAGGAATGTATTTTTACATATTCTGAACTAAAAATGACTTGAGTAATGGGTATTAAATTTTTATTTAATTCAAACCGGATGTAACCACATGACATATTTCCAGGTCACCTGACTAAACAACTATTCTTTACAGTAGATCAATGCACAAAACTTGCTGGCTTGTTGTAACCTAACAATAGGTCAAATATGCACAAACCCTACAGTCGAGTATAAAAATTTGACCCAACGTTGTGTTAACACGACTGAGCATTTCTTATATATACATCTTTTTAATGAGACAATTATAATCAAGCAAAATACAAACTGAACTGATTGTTCCATTAGGTGTCCCTACAGAAAGTGTTTCATTAATACCATCATGGCATCATTCATTAAGCTTGGCTGAATCAAATATTAACCACCATATTTACTCAGTGCGTCAGGAGTTCATTCAGAAAAACCCTCCAGATGCAGAAATCTCCCTGGATCAATGCTAAACGTTAATGTTTGATTAATACATCCGATCTTTCAAGCGTTTGGACAACTCGCTCTTTATTATAACTAGCATTTTTAAAAGTGATGAAAACTCTAATGAACTACAGTTTGACAGCTATGATGAAGGTCTGGTAATGATGTAGTGACCAATATATATCAAGAAAATCAAAACTATTTTATTTCTAGATTCGAGCTTTAGACTTTCCATCAAATAAATAAATAAATTGGCATTTCTGTCACAATTATTAAGCAATCCTAAAAGATCATAATATCAATGTTTTTGAAGTTTGTTTCAAACATAAACTTGTAAAATGCACAAATTGCTAAAGATTTATGATAATTTACAACACAAATCCCACAGTGTCCACGATTCCAATAATGCAAATCAAATAAATCCCTCAAAAAATTAGTTTCCATTGAGTTATGATAGAAATCCCATCCGTTGGAGACTATCTGATAGATGTACGATGTTTTAAACACTATGAAGGAATTCCCATGCATGCTAAACACTTGTTGGATGGTTTGTCCATCACCTGTCCGACTATCAATTTCAAAACAGGCTTTTAAATGCGACTTTTGTACAGAAAATCCATTCATAAGCTCGCGTCTACACGTTTCATTTAAAGCCCACAGATCCATCGTGAGAATTAAACGTGTAGTCAACTTTGTCCAAACTTTAAACAGATTTTAAAACAGATTGAAACACTTACAGGTAACTCCCGCTGGTGAGGATGAGGAAGATCTGCGGATAATAGACAGACAGCAGCACACTGCGCGACGAGAAGAGGATCATGGTGACATATGGAGCGATCCGACGCTTTTTCTGACGGACTGAGAGAAAGAAACGCGTTTAGTTCCAGTTGCGCGTCCGTGGTGCGCGGGAACGGAGCTTTTTTCTAGGCTGCGCGTAAAAACTCCCGGACGCGCTGTGTCATCGCGCGCTTCGTTCCGTCGGACCGGGCTGATGTTTTTTTGGGGGGGATTTGAGGATGGAAACAGAAGTGGCTCTCTCCTCTCCGGAGACTCCGGGCTGCCATTGGGCAGAGGACGGCACCATCACACCACCATCCGCCCACTTTTGGATAAAGGGGCCACTAGGGGCCACACTGACACCGCGTCCATGCCCGCAGGAGAGGTAACCGAGAATCCCTAATGCGATGACAGGGTTATTTAAGAGTTTAATGTAGTTGTAGCCGTCCTGCATTAATATAATTGAAAGAAAGTACTTGCTTTGTTAACTCTTGTTTATGTGGACAGCATTTTAATCAAGCCGTTGAGGGTAACTCATTTTCGGCGCGAAAATCCGTTGAGACTCGTCCCGCGCAAAAATAAATGTATTGTAGCGCGCCCCTCAGACTGTACAAACGTAGTTTAACGTAATTCCAAAAGTTTGTAGAAGTGTGTATATATATATATATATATATATATATATATATATATATATATATATATATATATATATATATATATATATATATATATATATATATATATATTATATTATATGTATATTATTTTGTATATGTAGACTACAGGCATTATTTTCTTTCAGAAGATCGCATGAATGATATCTTTGACATCATGACAATACTCGCTCGCAAAGCCCGAAAATCAGAATGAAGTGACTTATGTAGTGGGTTTTGAATTGAGCAATAGCTACTTAATGTAAGAACAGCGTCACTGCAGGCATAAATATTGTTAACTTGTGAATCTGCGGGCTGCATTTTAATGAAGCCGTTTTCTAAGGGAACTCGCTTTCAGCGCGAAAATCGGCTTGTCCTGCGCAAAAATAAATGATATAAAGCCCCTCAGACTGTAAAAACTAAATTTAAAACACTTCCAAATGATGTATACGTGTTTACATCGATATTAATATCATAAGTAACTACAGTATGAATGTTTTGTCAGTATCCTGGCCAGTAGCTAATATTCCTATTATGTTTTAGCCTATTTAGCGAAGGGAAAATTAATCGAAAATACACTTGCTAAGTATTTTTATTATTATTGCTTAATCATCGAAGCTTAAAATGTCTTTAATGATAAGATTTTTTTTACATGTTTGTATGAGTAGGCTACAGGCCTTATTTCTGTCTGAAGATAGTATAAAATATTGTGTAAAATATATCTGTTAATGAACAGTTTTCATTGGTTGTGGCTGGAAGGGCATCCGCTGTGCAAAACATGTGCTGGATAAGTTGGCGGTTCATTCCGCTGTAGCAACCCCTGATGAATAAAGGGACTAAGCTGAAAGAAAATTAATGTATAAAATAAGTCTGTAAAATAACAGAAAATGTACTGGCAGTTTATTACAAGGTTTTTGTAGCTTAATATACATCACCAACCCAGACAATATAGCACTTTAAACTATTAAAAATGTAAAAAAAAAAAAAAAAAAAAGGAACTTTTTCAAAGTTTTCGAGGATAAAAGTTATTGGAATAAAGATCAAGATCTTCCATAATTCAATTAAAAAGCAAAAATAAACAAGAGAAAAAATAAAAACATGAATCAAAAAATACAGAAAACTGCTAACTTATGGATATTTTTGCCAGTGTAATAAATAACTTATTTCTCTAAATGCACTGCCTGTTGTAAATATGATCTTTAATTAATTCAACACAGGCTCATTCTGATAACGTATCCCTGTTTACATTTCTGGAGATCCCGAATTATGTAGCCAGAAGTACGCGTGGCTGCATTTCGTCTTTAAAAGGAATGCTACGGGCGTTGGCGCCGTTCCTTTTCACGCTAGTTTAGGGAAGTGGGTGAGTGCTGGTCAATCTACTTTTTTAAAACACTATTGGTTGGGTTTAGGGAAGGGGGTGTGTGGGGTTATCGATTGGTTGATCAGTCAGTCAGTCAGTGGACAGCGGTCTCTGGTAGATTTACGCGAGAAAGCAGGCAAGAATGGCACTCGCAAGACAAATTTGAGATCTCAAAAAACATACACAGCGGCCTCTAGTGGATTTGCAAAAACTGCAAAATAATATACCTCCTGGGACGGATTTGGCGCTCTCCAGAAATGTATATAGGGGTACGTTTTCAGAATGAGCCTGGGTTGGACTGATTGCTGTATAACCACCCTAAAACTGTTCAAATATGATGTCAAAAGATTTGTAAAGATTTGTACATCACCATGGCATTGCCACCGATGTTGCCATAGCAACAGTAGAAACCTAAAAGTGTTCTATTTGAATCTTTGACTTGACGAAACATAAATACCAGGTTTCACTAGATCTAGTGTTTCACTAGACTTCTTGGTACCTACTAAATAGCCTTAAAAGCTTTTGTTTTCAGTTTCTAAACTGAACCATTAAGGAACCTTTTAGAAGATAAAAACAAGTTAACGTACGCTGCTCTCCAAAACGTAACCCATAAATCTGTAGGCCAGCTTTATTAATGCGCTGAGTGAAATGCAGTGCTTGTACCTGCATGTGCTGTATGTCATCATGGAGAAAGAGAGCGAAGGGGGTATAGTGACAGATCTCAAGCCTCAGGGGTGACAAAACAGGTTTGACCTGACGAGACCCCACATTATCTGAACATCTCGATGCATGCTTTCAGTCATATGAGGTCTTGTGAGGCATCTCCTGATTAATCTTCATGACAAACGTGCTCGCGAAAAGCCTGAAAATCAGACCGAAGTGACTCATGTGGTGGTTTTAGAGTTTATAAGTCCTCGTAAGCTGAAAATAATCACCTGTTTTGGGTAAATAACAGCGGCATGAATGGATTTCCACTTCAAAAGACGGATAAAAAAATATGATCCTCAATCTGTTTGTGCATGCAGAAAGGCAAATGCAGATCGAGATATGATATAGTTAACCTATTTTTGAATGGTTGAGAGTAAGCAATGTGTACAGCGTAAAAACAAGCGATGAACGAGAAAGAGTTAACTATAACAAGTAAATCATGAATAGACAAGATGACAGGCGACCCTCTCTTGCAATACGAACAAATCCCTAAAGAATTCAGGTGAGGTCTTGCAAAACTGAAGGGTAAAGGAATGTGGAAATACAACTCGGCATGCTGTTATTACCGAGTGAGGGTATAGAGAGGTGAACGCTAGAGAAAGAGTAAATCACATAGCATGGATCTTCCTGTAAACTAGTTTACTAAGAAAAACTGAAAAGATCAAATTCGCCGCTCTAAACAATCTACAACTGCTGTGCTGGGATCAGTGAGCAGGTGTAATGCGCAGAGCTCTGAGTACATACTTTGACACATGCATGAAAAATAAATGCAACAGATAATAGAAAGTAAGTGGAGGATAATACAAGTGGAGGATAATGCAACAAAATTGATTTTATTCAACAAACAAGACATATTAGGGCTTATTAAAATATATATTTGGGCTAAGTTTTGGAGTGATCACTTCAGATTGCAGATATTTAAATTAAAAAACAAATATGTCCTAAAAATATTTTATATTTAACTTTTTTGCTATTACTGAATGTTTTCCAGTTTTTCAAACATTTTGAAAGTTTAAAATGACCAGCCTGATCTCATGAGAAAACGTAAGTATTTTACGTTTTGACAGTTTAGTGGCTAATTCGTACGAATTCGTACGAGTTCAGTCGTACGAAATTGTACGATTTTAAAAGGCGTGGCACCTAACCCCACCCCTAAACCCAAACGTCATTGGCGGATGAGCAAATCGTACTAAATTGTACGAATTAGATCGTACGAATTCATACGAATTAGCCACTAAATCAAAAAGTTACGAATTGTCGTAAGATTGTGTTGAAAATGACATATTTTTGGTGTTTACATTAAATAAAATGTCCTATATTTTACTATACTATGCTATATTTTAAAAGCATATTAAGTACAGTACAAGCAAAGTATGTGTTGTTTAAAAAACATCAAATATTGGTGAAATAATGTCACCATCATCATTTGGCGTATCGTATTTATGTCTAAATAAACAACATATTCATTCTGACCCATACTTTTAAAGATAGATGAAATAATAATTCATCAAACTGTAAATAAAAAAATACATCAATGTTTTACATGATTAAACAATTATTGCTGACAAATTGGTAAAATAAGCAGCTTTACCAGTAAAACATGACATTCATTCATTCACTTTTCCATCGGCTTGGTTGCTTTATTCATCAGGGGTCGCCACAGCAGAATGAACTGCCAACTTATTCAGCATGTGTTTTACACAGCGCATGCCCTTCCATATGCAACCCAGTACTGGGAAACACCTATACACACTCACATTCACACACATACACAACAGACATTTTCATTTATTCAATTCCCCGATAGCACATGTGTTTGGACTGTGGGGGAAACCGGAGCACTCGGAGAAAACCCACAAGAACACAGGGAGAACATGCAAACTCCACACAGAAATGCCAACTGGCCCAGCCGAGACTGGAACCAGCGAACTTCTTGCTGTGAGGCGACAGTGCTAACCACTAAGCCACAATGCCGCCCCTAAAACATGATAGTTAATTTCTTTTTCCTTTCAAATGTCATCAAATGACTCGTTATAAATGTAGTTTATTATAATAAAAAAGAGTTTTTACAATGTCTTATGAAAATCATGATTAAAAATATGATATTTTTGCAGAACACATATGAAAAAATGAAGACGTATTAAAGTTTTTATTGTTTTGAAGATTGAAAACCATTTAACCTACTTAAAATGTTATAATTTTGCAAACATTATGGAAACATTTGCCGTAAACATTAGAGCAACAAACTATGTATTAATAACATTTTTAATGCAGAAACAGCATTCTTGTGCTCAAATTTTGAGAACACCATCAAAGGCCACATAATTCTGAATTATTATTCAACTTACTTTACTAAAACACAACGTTTGCTCATAACTGTGAGAAAACATTGCCAAAACCTCCTGTTAATATTCCCTGATAGGTGGAAAACAGGTAACATAACAGTAGGAGATTGACAATTTCTACAATTTTCTACAATTTTAATATGCATGTATACATCTCAAATAAATTGAAAGATTGCATGAAATATTTGCACTGTTAAACATTAAATAAAGCGTAATTTTTAAGAGATACATAAAAATGTGAGGCTATGAGTCAACTGCACAAACTTCCATATTAAGTTGAAGTCACAATTATTAGCTATTAAATTTTAATTCTTTTATATTTCCTTAATTTAAAGTAGAAAGATTTTTTCAACACATTTCTAATCATAATAGTTTTAATAACTCATCTCTAATAACTGATTTATTTTATCTTTGCCATGATGACAGCACATAATATTAGACTAGATATTCTTCAAGACACTAGTATTTAGCTTAAAGTGACATTTAAAGGCTTAATTAGGTTAAAGTTAGGGTAATTAGGCAAGTCTTATAATAATATTGACTTTAAATGTGTTTTAAAAAATTAAAAACTGCTTTTATTCCAGTCGAAATAAAACAAATAAGACTTTCTCCAGAAGAAAAAATATTATCAGAAATACTGTGAAAAACTCCACTAAATATCACTTGAGAAATATTTGAAATTAATATCGCACTAATCATTTTGCCCTCAACTCTATATCTAAAAATACATGCTTAAAATATAGAATCAGAATCAGAATCAGAATCAGAAAGAGCTTTATTGCCAGGTATGTTCACACATACGAGGAATTTGTTTTCGTGACAGAGCTTCTACAGTGCAACAGGATTACAGAGACAGGACAAAAAACAGATAATAAATATATTTTTTTAAAATAGAAGTAAGTAGTGAGTGCAAATATACAGATTGACAAGTGTATGTACATGTTTATTACTATATACAACGTTATATGTGCAGCTGTTATGTGCAAATTGGCATATAAAGTGTGTTGTTAAATAAGTGTATATGTGTATAAAAGTGTATAGCAAGTAGCAAGTAGTATAGCATACATCACCCACTCACCCGAGTCTGGAATAAATGATGCCGAAACACAGCAGCACGTTAAAGATCCACAAGCGTAGGGGTCTGACCATGATGTCCGATCAGTGCAGAAATCCAGCTCACATCATTCCACCTGCGCAGGTAAACACGCTCTTTCTGTCTCTCCGACGTGTCTTTCTGATTCCCGCTGCAGTCAGAAACCCGAGAGCCATAGTCAGGATGCTTCACCGTCTCGTCCTGCCATCCAAAAAGCAGATCTATGCTTACAAACACTGGGTTTTGAAGGAGGAGCGAGTCCAATGTTTTCAGGTGAACCTGTCGACTTCCTCCTCCTCTTTCTCTCTCTTTTTTCCCTCGCTCTTTATGTGTTGGAATGCCGACGGTTTTATGTTCTCATCGACTGCCGCTGCTGCTGCTGTGTTGAATTCTTTCCATTTCTCCGCAGGTGAAAGTCTAGGGCAGGTAACCCAAGCCTCTATCCACGCCCCTTCGGCTTTACGCTCGCAGATGAGAGCTTTTTTTTCCTCTTTACAGCGCATGAAACACGTGCTCCGGCTGCACAGACCGCAAATGAAAGGCATCGAGGCTCAACCCTCCCTTTTCATAATGAAATTGGCTGTAAGTCTATTGCACAATCACGCAACAAAGTGATCATTCCATGCATACATGTCTCATGGTTGATATTTCATGAAGGAGGGACGAGAGAGAGAGAGAGAGAGAGAGGGTTTTTTTGCACACTCGGGGGGAGAATACAATGCATTGAGCAATGCGTTTGAAGAGAGCTGGTTTTCTAAAGGATTAGGATGCTATTTAGCAGCATAAAAACAAGCAAGTGATGTTTTGGTGTAACTGCGCTGTAAAAATTCTGGGTTCGACACACTTCATTCATCTCAACACAAATTGATAAAGTTATCTTCGCAAATTTGAGTGAATTCTTAAGTTGTCCCAAAAACATCTCAAGAATTGTGTTGTTTCAGCTCATTTAATTTAAATAAGTAGTTTGAAGAAGCAGCGAAATCATTTTTGAAGCGTATTATCAATGCATTTTAATCAGTTTTTGGTTTTTATAATAGATTATGATCTAATTTACCTTAATAAAAGCACGTTTTGTGGTGCAGACTTAATATTAAGCTTCTAAATTGGGTTTCTAAATTAGAAAGTAATCTACCACCATATATCAGATTATCCTTTATGTTATCCCAACACAAATCGATTAGGTTAACTTAATTGTTTGTACAAATTGAAGTGATTTGAACATAAAACAATTACGTTGTCTAAAAAACTCAAGAATTGTGTTGTTTCAGCTCATTTTAAATTAGTAGCTTGAACAAGCAACACAATCGTTTTTGAGCATATAATCAAAGCATTTGAATCAGTTTTTGGTTTTTATAATAGATTATGATGGACTTTACTTCTATTAAAGCATGTTTTGCGGTGCAGACTTTATATTAAGCATTGCATTTGAATCAATTTTTAGCTTTCTAAATTAAAAAAGCAATCAACCACCATAAATCAGTTTTTTGGGTGCAAACATTAAAAAATGCAGGGTTCATGTAAAAGCATGTAAAAATGCTGGGTTTCACACAATTCCTTCATGTTGTCCTAACATAAATTGATTAAGTTAACTTAATTGTTTTTACAAATTTAAGTGACTTGAACATAAAACAATTAAGTTGTCTAAAAAACGTCAGCTCATTATAAATAAGTAGTTTGAACAAGCAGCAAGTCATTTTTGAGTGTATATAATGCAGTGCATTTGAAGTAACAGCTGGTTTTATGCAGGTAAAGTGTATTATTATCTGTTATCAAAACCAAAAATTGATTCGAATGCATTGATAATGTAATGTTTGTAGTGGAATGTTCTGGAGGTAAATTATATCATAATCTATTATAAAAACCACAAACTAATTCAGATGAATTGATAGTATGTTTGTACCAAAAAACATGTCTGATAGTACCAAACTGCATCCCAACCTGTTACAAACATGTTTTTTACAGGTAGGGATGCAGTTTGGCACCATAAAACACGTGGTACAATGCTTTTTTTGGGTACAAACATTGTATTATCAATGCATTTGAATCAGTTTTTGGTTTTTATAATAGATTATGATCTAATTTACCTCAATAAAAGCACGTTTTGTGGTGCAGACTTAATATTAAGCTTTGCATTTGAATCACTTTTTGGGTTTCTAAATTAGAAAGTAATCTACCACCATATATCAGATTATCCTTTATGTTATCCCAACACAAATTGATTAGGTTAACTTAATTGTTTGTACAAATTGAAGTGATTTGAACATAAAACAATTAAGTTGTCTAATAAACTCAATAATTGTGTTGTTTCAGCTCATTTTAAATTAGTAGCTTGAACAAGCAACACAATCATTTTTTGAGCATATAATCAAAGCATTTGAATCAGTTTTTGGTTTTTATAATAGATTATGATGGACTTTTCTTCTATTAAAGCATGTTTTGTGGTGCAGACTTTATATTAAGCATTGCATTTGAATCCGTTTTTGGCTTTCTAAATTAAAAAAGCAATCTACCACTATAAATCAGTTTTTTGGGTGCAGACATTAAAAAAATGCAGGGTTCATGTAAAAGCATGTAAAAATGCTGGGTTTCACACAATTCCTTCATGTTGTCCTAACACAAATTGATTAAGTTAACTTAATTGTTTTTACAAATTTAAGTGACTCGAACATAAAACAATAAAGTTGTCTAAAAAACTTCAGCTCATTCTAAATAAGTAGTTTGAACAAGCAGCAAGTCATTTTTGAGTGTATATAATGCAGTGCATTTGAAGTAACAGCTGGTTTATGCAGGTGAAGTGTATTATTATCTGTTATCAAAACCAAAAATTGATTCGAATGCATTGATAATGTAATGTTTGTAGTAGAATGTTCTGGAGGTAAATTATATCATAATCTATTATAAAAAAAATTCACTAATTCAGATGAGTTGATAGTATGTTTGTACCAAAAAACATGTCTGATAGTACCAAACTGCATCCCAACCTGTTACAAAACATGTTTTTTACAGGTAGAGATGCAGTTTGGCACCATAAAACACGTGGTACAATGCTTTTATTGGGTACAAACATTGTATTATCAATGCATTTTAATCAGTTTTTGGTTTTTATAATAGATTATGATCTAATTTACCTCAATAAAAGCATGTTTTGCGGTGCAGACTTTATATTAAGCATTGCATTTGAATCAGTTTTTGGTTTTTATAATAGATTATGATGGACTTTACTTCTATTAAAGCATGTTTTGCGGTGCAGACTTTATATTAAGCATTGCATTTGAATCTGTTTTTGGTTTTTATAATAGACTATGATGGACTTTACCTCTATTAAAGCATGTTTTGCGGTGCAGACTTTATATTAAGCATTGCATTTGAATCTGTTTTTGGTTTTTATAATAGACTATGATGGACTTTACCTCTATTAAAGCATGTTTTGTGGTGCAGACTTTATATTAAGCATTGCATTTGAATCCGTTTTTGGCTTTCTAAATTAAAAAAGCAATCTACCACTATAAATCAGTTTTTTGGGTGCAAACATTAAAAAATGCAGGGTTCATGTAAAAGCATGTAAAAATGCTGGGTTTCACACAATTCCTTCATGTTGTCCTAACACAAATTGATTAAGTTATCTTAATTGTTTTTACAAATTTAAGTGACTCGAACATAAAACAATTAAGTTGTCTAAAAAACTTCAGCTCATTCTAAATAAGTAGTCTGAACAAGCAGCAAGTCATTTTTGAGTGTATATAATGCAGTGCATTTGAAGTAACAGCTGGTTTATGCAGGTGAAGTGTATTATTATCTGTTATCAAAACCAAAACTGATTTGAATGCATTGATAATGTAATGGTTGTAGTGGAATGTTCTGGAGGTAAATTATATCATAATCTATTATAAAAACCACAAACTAATTCAGATGAATTGATAGTATGTTTGTACCAAAAAACATGTCTGATAGTACCAAACTGCATCCCAACCTGTTACAAAACATGTTTTTTTCAGGTAGGGATGCAGTTTGGCACCATAAAACACGTGGTACAATGCTTTTTTTGGGTACAAACATTGTATTACCAATGCATTTGATTCAGTTTTTTTGTTTTTATAATAGATTATAATGTAATTTACCTCCATGAAAGCATGTTTTTAACAGGTTGGGATGCAATTTGGCAGGATAAAACGTGTTTTGTGGTGTTAACATTGTGTTACCAATGCATTTGAATCAGTTTTTTGGTTTTATAATAGATAATGATTAAACTTTTTTTGAATAAATGAATACAAACAATATAATTGAAACAATATAATTGTTTTGTGGTGCAGACTTTATATTAAGCTTTGCAATTTAATCAGTATTTGGTTTTTATAACAAATTAGAAAGTAATCTAGAAGAATACAACTGTTTTCATTTGAATCCATTCATTTGAAGGAACAGTTTTTGTTTTTTAACAGGCTGGAATGCAATTTGGCACAATAAAACATGTTTTGTGATACAAACATTATATTATCAATGTACTTTAGGGAGTTTATAATAGATTATGCTGTAATTTATCTCCATAAAACATGTCTTTAAAGGTTGGGATGCAATTTGGCAGGATAAAACATGTTTTTTTTTTGTACAAAAACAAAATGATTGCATTTTAATTAGTTTTGGTTTTAATAATAGATTGGGATATACTTTACCTCCATAAAATAATGTGTTTTTGGTTTTCTAACAAGTTTTTGGGTGCAAATTTTATATAATGCAATGCAATGAAGTAACAGCTGGATTTTAACTGATTGGGATGCAATTTAGCACTATAAAGCATGTTTTAAAGCATTAATCAATGCATTTTAATAACATTTGTTTTTATAATAGAGCATGATATAATTTACCTTCATAAAACAAGGTTATAACAGCAGTTTTGCACCAAAAAAACATGTTTTTGGTTTGTGCAAACACAATATTATCAATGCATTTGCATTAGTTTGGGGTTTGATGATAAATTATGATGTCCTTTAAATTAAAAAAGCATGTTTTGTGCTGCAAACATTATATTATCAATACATTTGAATCCGTGTTTGGTTTTTACAGCAGATTATGATGTGATTTAGCTCCATAAAACAACTTTTGTTCATCAGTTTGATTTTTAGGATGCATTTCTAAATGATGTCTAGGATCTCAATTGCAGGTTAAATAGGGAGACTTGAATCTATTCCTTCTTACATGTTTACTCAGAGTATTATGAAGAAATTTCAACAGTATTCTCTGATTTTTCAAGCTTGATAAGGCAGATATCTCAATTTTTCCTGCAACATTTATCATTAAAATGCAATTATGCGAGTTCAATCTTCCACAGACAGATTTTATAGCTCTATTTTTCAGGAGGCAATTTGAACCTATTGATTTGTGTCTGTTTTTATGCACTCTTAAGAGATTTAGGAGACAAATCAAGCAGATTATATCTACTGATATAAAAGTGCATATATGCACATCTGAAGCCCGAATAGACTGAACACACACAGCATTGTCATCAGTGCAGTTTCAGATTCTGACCAATGAGAAAGCAGCACTCCCCCTTGTGGTCAAAAGCAAACCGCCCAGGATTACCCATATGATTTCTCTGGATTATATGGAGTGCATTTAATAAGCATATTCAGAGAAGCTAATACTTTAAAGCTTAGAATTAATGCTCGGCATTCTTAGTAGAAAAACGTTGCTGTGGAAACTCAAGAAATATACTATTGTGCGTGCGTGCAAACTTGTTTTGGGTGGGACTGTATGTGTGTGTGTGTGTGTGTGTGTGTGTGGTATAACAGTGCATGTCTTTGGTTAATAGCAGCTGGCATCAAAACAACTTCACATTACTAGCAGTTTTTAGATTTATAATGGGATTCAGGGACTAGTGGTAATGCGCTAATCTAAGCAATGCATGGATTTTTTAGCCATGCAACAATTTCTTTGATATCGCAAGTTAAAAAAATAAATAAATGAACAACAATGTATTGCAGGCGACGCAGTGGCGCAGTAGGTAGTGCTGTCGCCTCACAGCAAGAAGGTCGCTGGTTCGAGCCTCGGCTGGGTCAGTTGGCGTTTCTGTGTGGAGTTTGCATGTTCTCCCTGCGTTCGCGTGGGTTTCCTCCGGGTGCTCCGGTGTCCCCCACAAGTCCAAAGACATGTGGTACAGGTGAATTGGGAAGGCTAAATTGTTCGTAGTGTATGAGTGTGAATGAGTGGATGTTTCCCAGAGATGGGTTGCAGCTGGAAAGGCATCCGCTGCGTGAAACATGTGCTGGATAAGTTGGCGGTTCATTCCGCTGTGGCGACCCCACATTAATAAAGAGACTAAGCCAAAAATAAAATGAATGAATGAATGAATGTATTGCAGTTTCATGCATAAAAATAGCTATAAGAGGTCATTCACAGGCATAGTGTGTGTGTTGTATTAGACAAAAAACAAATTAGATGTAAATAATTTGTATAAAATAACTAAATGATTGCTATTAAAAATAAATAAGTAATGGCTATTTAAAAACAAGACCAGTAGTGTGCAAAAACAAATGATTATTATTATTAAATAATTATTAAAAATATAACGGCGGAATGGTGGCTCTGTGGTTAGCACTGTTGCCTTACAGCAAGAGGGTCACTGGTTCAAGCCCTGACTGGGCCAGTTGCCAGTTGGCATTACCAGGGTTTCCTCCTGGTACTCCGGTTTCCCCCACAGTCCAAACACATGCGCTAATAGGGGAATTGAGTTAGCTAAATTGTCCGTAGTGTATGTGTGTGAATGAGTGTTAATGGATGTTTCCCAGTGATGCAGTTGCAGCTGGAAGGGCATCCGCTGCGTTAAACATATGCTGGATGGTTGGTAGTTCATTCTGCTGTGGCAACCCCTGATTAATAAAGAGACTAAGCTAAAAAAGAAAATGAATGATTGATAATCGATTTGTGTTAAGGCAACATGAAGAAATTGTGTAAAATGAATTGTGAATATGTGAATGAATCAAGCTAATATGGAAAGTAATTGTCCATATAAAAGCACTTATAGGAATATGGAATCATTGTAAAAATACATTTGCATTTGATGAAATGTAAATCAATTTAAATGGAAAACATGAGTCATTGTGAAAATAGAGAGAAAATTTCATACAAAGTAAGGAAATTATTAAATTCCAGTCAAATTCAAGTGTCTATAAGTAATCACTCCAAATTAAAATAAAATAAACTTGAAAATGCGATTGTAAACTTAAAAACTCTTAAATATTATTCCACATGCATTAATGTGTAAATGACATAAATAAGGTAATACAATGAACAAAAAAATAGAAAGTAAATTACATTTAATACAAAATATTATTTATTAATAACTGCAATACATTTTCTATATTAAATAATTGATATAATGTTAATTCAAAGACTATACATACAACAGATATATACAAAACTCTAAGGCATCTTTGGACATAAATAGTATGTGTATATCTCTATACAGAAGTCAAAATGATTCGCTTCCTGTTAATTTGACTTTATTTTTTTTCAAATGGTGTTTAACAGATTCAGGAAATTTTCACAGTATTTCCTATAATATTATTTCTTCTGGAGAAAGTCTTATTTGGTTTATTTCAGCTAGAATAAAAGCAGATTTTAATTTTTTTTAAATCCATTTTAAGGTCAATATTATTAGCTACCTTAAGCAATATTAGTTTTGGATTGTCTCCAGAGCAAACCACTGTTATAAAATGACTTTTCTAATTACCCTAACTTTACCCTAATTAACCTAGTTAAGCCTTTAAATGTCACTTTAAGCTGAATACTAGTGTCTTAAAGAATATCTAGTCTAATATTATGTGCTGTCATCATGGTAGAGATAAAATAAATCAGTTATTAGAGATGAGTTATTAAAACTATTATGATTAGAAATGTGTTGAAGAAATCTGCTCTCCGTTAAACAGAAATTGAGAAAAAATAAACAGTGGAGCTAATAATTCTGACTTCAACTCTGTCCTTAAACACAAATCAATCCGAAGCAAAACTCTCCTGATGATTTTAAATGAGGAGAAACAAATCAAGTCTCCTTTTAACCTGCCTATAGAAGAAACAACAGAGATATTAGAGCTCACTTTGAGTGATTTTTCTTTCCACCGCGACAGAAAGCGAGGCCTGTATTGTAAACGTGGCGTCTCACAGATGGACTTATGAAGTAATGACTCTTCAGCACTTCCTGTTAATGGCACTAGTATGTCACTCATCTGCTCAGACGGTTCGTTCTTGTTGACGGAGAAACCCAACAAACCACAGAAATGCTTTGTTCCTTGACATCGCTTCTTTTACGGTTTTTAAGAGCGCACTTCAAAAACAAGCTCACTGTCGCTCCAGATGTCCGCTTGACAGATTCAGCCTCAATATAAAGTCGCTCGGGGGCCGATTGTTGCGGTGTTTGAAACGTCCGCATAAAACTCTGCTCTTATTTGTCACCATGGCCGTAATTTATTATTTTTTTAGGGATTTAGCTTCATTAAAATGTTTAAAGGACTACCAATCTGCTGCTTTTATGGAGTCCCAATTGTCAGTGTCAATGCATGCCACATGAAGAAAGGCACATTGCATATTTGTGTGCGTGCAGACGCTTTTTGCGCTTGATTCTAATTAAAATGTGTTTTCAAGAGGACAAACAATGAAGTCATGTGAAGACAAACAGGTTGATTGTTTCTCCAGAAGGTATGAAAACAATGGCTAGCTTAGCTTAGCATTAAAAAGGACCAAAAGAGATGCAAATATCACTGTTATAAGGGATTTAAACACAGTTGTGTGTCAGCAGTGTGTGAATATAAGCAGCTTCTATCCGCATAAATGAATAAAATCTATTTTTTTATAATCAGACTTGATGAAAACAGTCTGCAGAAACATTTTGGTGGACATTCTCCCTTTGTACATGTCATCAGAGGGGGAAAGCCCCGCCCACTAGTGACCATATTTCCACATTAGCATAAACAGCCCTGAGTGAGAAGCAGCCGTCCACTATTAGAGTTTTTAGAGTGAAGATAAAGGGCTCTACTTTAACGATCTAGGCACAAAGTCTAAAGCGCAGGGCGCAAAAGCATTAAGGGCGTGTCTGAATCTACTTTTGCTATTTTAAGGACGGAAAAATACGCTCTGCACCCCAGTACATGGTCTAACAGGGTTGAGCTTATTCTCTTAATGAGTTATGGGTGTGTTGAGCATAACGTGCATTAAACCAATCAGAGTCTCGTCTCCCATTCCCTTTAAGTGTCAGTTGGCGCATTTTCTATTTACATGGTGGACTTTGTAAGTGTAAAAACTGAACACTTCACTAGTGAGAAAACAGTTATGCAGAGCATCTGCAGTGCGAGGATAAAGAACGAGACTCCTCCATTCAGCCTCTTTACTTTCTCTTTACTTTACTCTTTTACTTTACTCCTTTACTTTCGTGGATAAGGAAACGGTGGACACTCTCTCCACTGAACACATCCATTAGCCTACATATTATTTTTTTTGTTAAGCACAAAGATTTGTTTCAAAACTATTTCTAAATTCAGTTCTAATTTTAAGCAAACAAATAAATTAACTATGATGATGATCTATGATCTCGTTCTTATACCCCATATGGTGATGCAGACGTCTCCAAAACCCAAAAGGTGGACAAATCTAAACTTATTTTTATTAAAACAAATATTAATATGCATATAATAAATAATACTGCATTATACTAATAACTAATAATAACATTATACAAATGAATAAACTGAAAAGAGGCCTCCTGACATGAAGAAGGCATGGAGGCAGTGGTTTTTATATTTATGTAGAAAATAATTATTTTTGTAATGTTTTAATCCTTTAATTATTTTTTTCATATGAAAAGATATTTGTGTATTGCTGAACATCCGGTGTGTATTAAGCAATGTGTAAGGATTTGGACCCACATAGGCGTCCGCATAGAGAGACACTGCAGCGCCGCTGAGGATTGTGGGTGTTTACAGCGATTTGACGAATAAATATGAACTTGTAGCTAAATTGTTAGCAGTGCCAAACAGCATTTCCCGTTGTTTACATCCTTGTTTACGTCCTCGCTACAACATACCGTTAATGCTAGAAACTGTGCATGTAATAGATCAATTTTAACAAATAAAAACACTTACAGGTTGTGGCTCATAATCCACAGCTTCTGCTCGTTGGAGCTGCTCCTTTGAGGAGTTTTCAGCCGAATCCAGCACTGAACTGGGAGAGATTCTGAAAGCTGTCCTTTGTCAAATGCTAGAGCTATATATGTTATATAATTCTCTGAAACATAACTAAATTAAACTGTAAGCACTTCTCTCTGCGTCGTGTCCTTTAGAAGCCAAAATACAGAAACAGAATGAGGTCTGTGGAAATAGCAGCGGGACGCCATTTTAGCTTTCTCTGCTATAACAGCGCCTCTGGCCACACCCCTTCACTGCACATGGTGAATGCGCATAACCTGAAGCATTTGTGATCTCGCTAGCCCAGATATTTTTTTGTAGTCCCCAAACTTCGTTCGCTGTAGGCTTTGCTAAGCCAACTCTGTAAAAGCCAATGTCTCCTTTTGCTTTGAACTTTGAGCGTCTCACATTCAGAGATGTTGTTAATGTTCACTCAGCTACATTACACATCAATTAAAGTTTAACATATGATATCGTAGTGGACCACTCCTTTAACACACCTTTTCAGACCAGCACACCCATGAGTCCACAAAGTGGTGCAAACGGATTTGCTATTTAAACAACGTGGCACAAAACGTGAAAATTAGAGTTGCGCTGGTCTGAAAATAGCAACAAATCGTGCCATACACATCTTGCACCTTATGGTGCTGGGTGTATGATAGGGCCCAATGTCAGAGACTAAGAGGATGATAACTGTGGAGTTTTAGAAGCACACATGTACAATGTAGTCTCCATTTATTACTTTTTTGTAGCCACTTCAATACATATTTTCGGTTTTACACAGAGATAAAGTTAATTGTGTTTTAAATCTGCCACTATGCTGACACACAGGCATTTGTAGCCACCCCTCTGCCTTTTTGAAACGAGTGCAATCTCATTTGAATTTAAAGGGCCAGTCACCAAAACTTGGTAACAGTAATTGCATGAAAAAACAATGGCTTAGATCTTTTTTGAAGTTTTTTTTTTGCTAACATACAAAAATATTGCAGTAAGAGCTTCAACGCTTTATAAAATTAGTAGCATTTATAGTTTAATAATGTTTGCATGTAGCAGATTGTTGATTAACGTTTGATACACTGATGATAAAAACAATGAGAAACTGCAAGTAAATGTGCAAATCAATGCAAGTAATGCATTGTATTAAGCATGAACATGTATTCATGCTGTAGTAATTCAAGTAGAATAACCAAAATTGCATTTTTCATTAGCAACTTTCCATATTTTTTGCAGTCTACTAAGCTTTACTTTATAAGCAGCACTAGTAAATGACAAGGTGGACAAAATCTGTCCTGAATACCAACCGGTACGAGTCAGTTTACAGTAAATGCTAATCGCTGAGTCCTGTGGAAAACCACATTTTGACTCCTTTCATTTGTTTGAGTTAATTTACTTGTGTATCTAGCGCTTTGCTAGCAGATGACACAACTCAATTGGACAAAGCAGAGGAGTGCAGATGATGATTTACCCCAGACTGTCATCTGGTCAGGGTTTTGGCTGGTTAGCATGTTCCCGTTAGCCTCAGCGTGTATGTGTGGTCCAAAAGCGGTTGTTGTGCAATTACACAGATGCCTCACCAGTGACACAACAACAGACATTAGGATGAATGGGAATGCTAACAAAATGTTGCTTATAATGTTCAGGGCTGCGTTTCTGGATAATGTTGTTCCTCTATTTTCAATACCGTACCTTTTATCTACGCAGTTTGGCTGTTTGTCCGCACAAAAACGCAGTGTCAGGTGACTGAAACCGAAACTTTCTGAAATCTCCAGATTTTCAGAAACTCCGGGTACAGTGTGGTCGTGTGGAAACTACAGTCGGAGTTTTCACCTCATGACGTCAGCATGTGTGCTGTTTTCTCCTTTCTGATTGGCCAACACAGCAGGGTTCACACCAAATGCGGATGACGCAAATGTGGCAAAGTTTGCATTTATTGTCGTTTGCCTGCGGGACAGTAATCCACCACTGTTCTCACATTTGCATTGATTTGCATGCAATTTACTTGTGCATAAAGCTATCATTATCGCCCCCTGTTGGTTTTGCGGGCCCTTGTCATGCATCAGATTGTTTGATATGGATGGTAGAATTACGAGGAACTGTTTACTGAATCCCGATCTATAGTCCACTCTTATGAAATTTAACGTTGTTTATATTTTGTCGCTCGTCAGGGAGATGCTATTAATATGCTCTGTATGTAATCGCATTTAAATGACGTTCATGTTTTTAATTTACTTTTGATATTCTGATCATGTTCTCTGTAAAAGGGGAAATATTTGACGAGATATTTAGCGTATATTGTATGAGTTTGTACAAATTAGCCACTAAACTGACCAAACATGAAATGGTCACGTTTCTTCGTGATATCATGCTGGATACATAAAGCACTATAAAAAACAGTCAAGTTTTTTTTTAAATAATGGCCTGAGGCTTTCATATACAACAGATCACCATAGCCCAAAAGTAGTAAGAAGGTACCAGATACCAAATATTTTCATGCACTAAAAGAAAATAAGGATCTATTTCTGAAGTAAAACCCCAATCTGAGCCTATCTTTTGAGATTAATTGATCAGTATGTAGCTTGAAACGTAACTTACTATCAAAAATGATCCGCAGGTACTTACATTACATAAAACTTACATTATCAGTTTTCCCCCTGTAGGGTTACATTATAATATCGCCAACGTGTGATGCAAGGAAAGTGAATTCATTTAAATTACAGTCTCAAATAGGTCAGTTATTTGAGGCTATAATGTCAACAAAATACAGTCCTGAAAGATATTATGCATATATTGGCGTTCTGGCTATTTAATCCTGTCATTGCCGGTAACTAAAGTTTCTTTTTTTAACCATTAGATGACCATCTATGTTAACCGGACGTAATTTGAGTCCTTCTTTAGTTTGTCGTAATCATCTGAACGCATCCAATAGAGTCTGTTTCCTTGCATTTCACTCATTCTCTATGGATGGGGAAATAAACTAGGGTTTTTTTCTGTTTTGGCGAACGATGTCTTTCTGTCTCTTTAAATATTATTAAGTACTCTTGACCAATAGCTAAATAAAATCAGCCAGTGGGCAAGGTTGTGTTTGTGTAGGAGCTGGTTCAGCTGGAAGCCCCTTTCCCAGCCAGGGAAATAGATTTATCCGTCATGCCAAACCCGAGAAAGAGGCGTCTGGGTTTGCCACATCTGCATTCACTGGATGTCCACGGCTTGAGCTTCTACAGACCTCCTACACTGTAAAAAAAGGAATTTCCAAAGCTGTAAAGATTACTTGAGTACATTTTACTAGAAACTACAATTTCTTGCTTTCTACACTGCAAAAAAATGATTTCTTTACTTGGAGTTTTTGTCTTGTTTCTAGTCCAAATATCTACAAATTCTAAAATCAAGAAGCATTTTCGTGACAAGTAAAATAAAGTCTTGTTTTCAGAAATGACACGTCAAAACGAAGTGACTAGTAGTTTATTTCAAATCAAAAACAAGATTATTTTGCCCATTTAGTGCCCATCTCTTTTAACGATCTAGGTGCGAATTCTAAAGGCGCAAAAGCATTAAGCGTGTGTCCGAATCCACTTTTGCTATTTTAAGGATGGAAAAATACGCTCTGCGCATGGTCTAACAGGGTTGAGCTTATTCTCTTAATGAGTTCGGGTGTGTTTTGAGAATAAACCAATCAGAGTCTCATCTCCCATTCCCTTTAAGAGTCAGTTGCGTCACACCATGGCGCATTTGCTATTTACATGGCGGACTTTGTAGTTATAAAAACTGAACGCTTCACTAGCGAGAAAACAGTTAAACAGAGCATCTACAGCTTGAAGATAAAGAATGAGCCTCCTCCAATCTGCCTTTACTTTCACTTTTTCTCTTTCATGGATAAGGAAACAGTGTTGTAGGCTTAGCACAGACATTGATGGGCCTACATAATTATCTTCGTTAGTTAAGCGCAGAGATTTGTTTCAAAACTATTTCTAAATTCAGTTCTAATTTCCAGCAAAGGAATAAATAAACAATAATAATGAAGTGTGGTCAAAAAACTGGGTTATATCCAAACACACATGCCATGCTCCATATGGTCCAAAACCTGACAGGTGGACAAATCTAAGCTTGTTTTTAATTTTTTATAAAACAAATATAAAAATGCAGATAATAAATAATACTACTAATAATAATACCATTATACCAAATTGTCATGAATAAACTAAAAAAAAGCCCCCCCAAGATGATGAAGTCATAAAGGCAGTGGTTTTTATATTCATGTAGAAAGTCATAATTTTTTTAATGTTTTAATCCTTTCATTCTTTTTTCATTTGTAAAGATATTTGTGTATTTCTGTACATCCTGTGTGTTTTAAGCAATAGGCGCACAACTAACGTGCTCTGCTCTGGACTTTAGATCTGCTTTCAGCTGATCTACTGCACTGTCTATTTTAGTTCCTCAAAATAGCAACGTTCTAACAATGCACCTTAACACACCTCTTTTCTAGACCGAAACACCCATGAGTCCAATGTATTTGCTATTTAAACAACATGGCAGAAAACGGGAAAATTAGGGTTGCATTGGTCTGAAAATAGCAACATGTCGTGGAAACACGTCTGTCGCCTTATTGCGCCGAGTGTATGATAGGGCCCAATATCTTTTGCTTGGAAGACCCTAACCATCAAACAATTCCCTAGCACCCAACTACAACATCCTAGAAATAATCTTGAAATTTTCTAACAATTACTGAGAACCATCTATAACACACTAGCAACCACTATAGGCAGAACCTGATTTTAGCATCTAGCAACCATCTAAGAACAACTGTGTAGAGTTAACGACCAAAATGACTTAAAGCCAAATGAACATGTGAAAGTGTAAACCTTTTTGCAAAATAAATCAATAAACAGCCTATTAAGTTTTCCAGCATTTGCATATCATGATATTTTGAATTATTGAATATCTCCAAATATCTAATTATCATACCTTCGCATGAATGGAGATCAATTTGACAACGTTGACATCTGCACACCAATAACATAAGTGAAAAACATTCTGTTGTTCACACCGTTGTTGCATTGACGTCCCAATAGTCGTGACACTAGCCATGTTTCCATCCAAACATGCCAATTAAATTAATGCGCAAAACTGGTATGTCGCATAAAACATTTGTGAATTAAGCACCATTTCCATCCAACAAGTCCAAGAGAACAAAACTCTCACTTCCTGATAAGCTGGTGCCAAATATTCATTCATTCATTTTCCATAGTCCCTTTATTCATCAGGGGTCGCCACAGTGGAATAACCCACCAACTATTTAAGCATATGTTTTACGGATGCCCTTCCAGCTGCAATCCAGTACTGGGAAACATCCATACACAAGGAGCCAAATATCAAAATACAATAAATATAATATCTTACTTGCATCTTTGAACACAGACGAGATGCAATGTTACGCAAAATAGTCCATGTGTCATATCCTTTTAGAATCATCTCCGCTCGCACTTCTTGGAAGATTTGTGTGCTCCGCTGATGTTTTCCATCAAGGATCCCACTGTGCAAGACACGTCCAAACGAAATCTATTACACTGACAGATGCAATAATAGATATGATATGCATGTCCGTCAGACGTCTAATGTTTAGGGGGATGGTCGTCACCCAAACACACCTCTCACTTTCCACTATTTTTGTGATCACATGATCTGTCGAAGTAAAATCACATGACTGATGTGCATGCTGGAATTTATTCGGTAAATTTCCATCATAATTTATGCACGTTTTTTATTATCGGATAAAACGTTTATCCTACACAGTTTCATGCGCATTTTCAAAATTGACGTGCATCTTGGCATTTTCTTCCAGGGTTTTTTTGTGCAATATTGCAGAATGCACATCAAAGTGCATGGAAATGTAGCTACTGCCTAGTTGCTAGGGTCTCCTAGGTTGTAAACTAAATGGTTGCTATGGTATTGCTATAGATGATCACTATGGTTGCTACTTTGGGTGTTCCAGGTATAAGTAGATCATTTTTATTGGGTGCTCTAGGTCAGTGTTTCCCAATCCTGTTCCTGGAGGCACACCAACAGTGCATATTTTGGATGTCTCCCTTTTCTGACTCATTAACTTCAGGTGTTGGAGTCTCTTCTGATGTTATGATGAGTTGATTCAGGTGTGTTTGATTAGGGAGAGGTTGAAAATGTGGACTGTTGGTGTGCCTTCAGGAACAGGGTTGCGAAACACTGCTCTAGGTAGTATCCAAGAACATGCTAGATGGTTGTTAAGGATTAGCTAGGTGGTTGCTAGGGTATTGCTAGATGATCGCTATGGTTGCTATTTTGTGTGTTTCCGGTATAGCTAGAATTTCTGTTATCACATGATCTGTTGAAGTGAATCACATGACTTTTTTGATGCGCATGCTGGAATTTATTGGGTAAATGCGTTTCTATTGTAGTTTATGCACATTTTTCCTTATCAGATAAAAAGTTTATCGTACTCAGTTGTGTGCATAATTTTGTTTTATGCGCATTTTCAAAATGTATGCGCATCTTGGCGTTTCCATTCAGGTTTTTTTTTAATGCGATAATCCAAAATGCACGTAAAAATAGGTGGATGGAAACGCAGCTACTGTCTAGTTGCAAACAAAGCATGGTTTGCGTCAGCTTGTTGAAAAGAAGATTTCTAGATAGTTGCTAGGGTCTTCTAGGTTGTAAAGTAAATGGTTGCTATGGTATTGCTATAGATAATCACTAGGGTTGCAACTTTCGATGTTCCAGGTATAACTAGATCATTTTTATTGCTAGGGTGCTCTAGGTAGTATCCAAGAACATGCTAGATGGTTGTTAAGGATTAGCTCGGTGGTTGCTAGGGTATTGCTAGATGATCGATATGGTTGCTTTTTTGTGTGTTTCAGGTATAGCTAGAATTTGTTAGGGAATTTGTTATCACATGATCTGTTGAAGTGAATTCATATGAGTTTTTTGAAGCTCATGTTGGAATTTATTCGGTAAATGCGTTTTCATCGTAGTTTATGCAAATTTTTTCAGACAGACAGAAAGTTTATCCTGCTCAGTTTTCAAAACTCAGTTTTCATTTTAGAAATGTATGCGCATCTTGGCGTTTTCATTCAGGTTTTTTAATGCGATATTCCAAAATGTGCATAAAAATGGATGGAAACGCAGCTACTGTCTAGTTGCAAACAAAGCATGGTTTACGTCAGCTGGTTGCGCCATCGGCCACCTTTGACAATGAAGGCTACTGTAATGGAAACCCCAAATTGGACCATCCAGACGACCTTTACTATAGCGGCTGATTTACACAACATAAAACCAGCAACCTGGACCGACATAAATCCCACTGAGCCACAGCTTGTGTGGATAATGAATGCCGAGTCATGTTCGTTTTGAGTCCAGGAGCAGCGTATGCAGATACAACAGGCCGAATCCGCAGTCTGGCTTCTGTTCTCTGCATGATTACCTCAGGTCTGAATGCTGCAACATGTCTTTAGTGGAAAAGCGGGACTTTTTTGAGGTTGCGCTGCTGTTCGCCAGAAACCTGAATGCCACATTTTAAGCGCTTGGACAAGGATTCGAAAGACGTCTGTGTTTCCCCTGATGTAGAGGCCTTCAGAAGTTATTTTTCTGTTTGCAGATGAGGTTCACTTTGCATCAAACCTGTCAACCCTCCTGTTTTTCCCAGAAATCTCCAGTAATTTAATATTCTATCTCACTATCATATATTTTCTCATATTTCTCGCATATTTTGGCAGTAAAATCTACACAGAGCTGATCCTCCCTATATGAATAGTTCTGCCTAACCACCAGGGGGCGCCCTTGCTCTCAAAAAATCTGTTTAAGAGAATTATGCTTTTTTAAATGTAATTTTGGCTTGAAAACACTTTGAATTGATTTTAAATTTGGCTGCATTCCTGTCCTTTTACTTAAAGTCTTTTGCCGTTTTTATGCAACCTTCGAATCAATCAATAGGGTATATGCAGAGCTAGTGTTTCTTCCCATACTGATAAACTTCTGGTAAACGGTTAATGCGACTTTTTCCCATTTTATAGGATTCCTTTTACAGCATGGATGTTGTAATGTAATTAAAATACAATCAGTTAAAGAGACTTTGGCATTCATTTAGTCACTGAAGCGTAAAACGAGATGAAAAGCCGATTACACGCACGCACCCGTCAGCATTAGCAGGCTAGCACAGAAACTCCATTGAATATACTGGGGTAAAATAAACACTCATATAATAAAGACATGGTGGGGGAAAATATAATTTAATGCAGTGCGTCTTGTACATGCTGAGACTTTATATCGGATATCACTCAGCCAGTGGAGATCGCTGACTTTTAAAGAAAACAGACCTTAAATAGCATACAGTTCACTGGAAGCGCTTGACCCAGGTTACTGACAAACTAAAAGTCCTTCTGCATACTCCCGCATATACCCTATATATGCACTGCTACATGATGATTGGGCACACTCCAAACTAATAAAGAAACATTGTTCCCTGAGCGCCTTCTGTACAGTGTATTGTATGGGATCAGAATCAGAATCAGAATCAGTTTTATTGCCAAGTGTGCTTCACACACACAAGGAATTTGTTTTGGCTACAGAAGCTTCCAGTGTACATAAAGTGACAAGTGACAACACAAAATAATAACAAAACAAAAAAATTAAAAAAAATAATAATAAAAAATGATGAACATTAAACAGATGCGGTTAGTGAAGAAACCTGGATGTTGAGTTGTATGTACAGATTGTTATAAATATACAGGTTATAAGGTGCTGTGTACAAGTGCGAATGTAGAGAGTATTGCATTGTATATTGATATAAGGTGCTGTGTACAAGTGCGTATGAGAAAGTATTGCACATATTTATTGCACAGTAGGGGAATATTTAACTGTTCATAAGGTAGACAGCCTGAGGAAAGAAACTTTTCCTGTGTCTGGCTGTTTTTGTGCTTGGTGCTCTGAAGCGCCGACCAGACGGTAACAGTTCGAACAGGTAGTGTGCTGGGTGTGAGGCGTCCAGAGTGATTTTGCGAGCCCTTTTACTCACTCTGGAAGAGTACAGTTCTTGAAGTGTAGGAAGGGTTGTGCCAGTGATTCGTTCAGCAGTCCGGACTATTCGCTGTAGTCTACGGAGGTCGGTTTTGGCAGCTGAGCCGAACCAGACGGTGATTGAAGTGCAGAGGATGGATTGGATGACAGCTGAGTAGAACTGTACGAGCAGCTCCTGTGGCAGGTTGAACTTCCTCAGCTGACGAAGGAAGTACAGTCTCTGCTGGGCTTTCTTCACAATAGAGTCTATATGTTAGATATGATAAGGATATGTTAGATATTGATGCACGGGTATTAATATTTGGGGAAAAAATAATTTATCAGTATTATTTTTATAACGTTTAAGGCTGGTTATTTGTCTCTTATGGTATTGGTTTAGTAGCAATACCGAGATATTACATAATGGTGTCGTACCAAATCTAAAAATACGGTAACGAGCCATCCCTATTACCTTAGCATCTTTTTTCATTTTGCTCCTCAAATGTACCTCAGTGTAAAAATGATGAAAGAAAGACCATTTCTAGATAGTTGCTAGGGTCTTCTAGGTTGTTTCTAAGGAGAACTAGATAGTTCTGTTGAAATAGATGCTCGCTATAGTTGCTGAAGTTGTTTGGTGGTTCAGGAATAACTTGAGAATTTTTAGGCAGTTGCTAGGGTGCACTAGGTAGTTTTCAAGAACTTGCTAGACGATTGTTGAGGATTAGCTAGGTGGTTGCTAGGGTATTGCTAGATGATCACTGTAGTTGCTATTTTGGCAGTTCCAGATATAGCTAAAAGAGTTTTAGACAATTGCTAGGATGCTCTAGGTAGTATCCAAGAACTTGCTAAATGGTTGTTATGGTTTAGCTAGGTGGTTGCTAGGGTATTGCTAGATGATCATTATGGTTGCTATTTTGGCTGTTCCAGATATAGCTAAAAGAGATTTAGACAGTTGCTAGGGTGCTTTAGGTAGTATCCAAGAACTTGTTAGATGGTTGTTGAGAAGTAGCTAGGTGGTTGCTAGGATAGTGCTAGATGATCACTATGGTTGCTATTTTGGGTGTTCCAGATATAGCTAAAAGGGTTTTAGACAGTTGCTAGGGTGCGAGTATCCAAGAACTTGCAAGATGGTTGTTAAGAATTAGCTAGGTGGTTGCTAGGGTATTGCTAGATAATCACTATGGTTGCAACTTTGGCTGTTCCAGGTATAGCTGAAACAGTTTTAAACCGTTGCTAGGGTGCTCTAGGTAGTTTCCAAGAATTTGCTAGATTGTTGGTAAGGATTAGCTAGGTGGTTGCTAGGGTATTGTTAGATGATTGCTATGGTTGCTATTTTGGGTATTTCAGATATAGCTAAAATAGATTTAGACAGTTGCTAGGGTGCTCTATGTAGGATCCAAGAACTTGCTAAATGGTTGTTATGATTTAGCTAGGTGGTTGCTAGGGTATTGCTAGATAATCGCTATGGTTGCTAATTTGGCTGTTCCAGGTATAGCTAGAAGAGTTTTAGACAGTTGTTTGGGTGCTCTAGGTAGTTTCTAAGAACTGGCTAGATGGTTACGAATTAGTTAGGTGGTTGCTAAGGTATTGCTAGAGGATCACTATGGTTGCTATTCCAGGTTCCAGTTCCAGGTACAGCTAGAAGAGTTTTAGGTAGTTGCTAGGGTGCGAGTATCCAAAAACTTGCTAGATGGTTGTTAAGGATTAGCTAGGTGGTTGCTAGGGTATTGCTAGATGATTGCTATGGTTGCTACTTTGTCTGTTCCCGGTAGAGCTAGAAGAGTTTTAAACAGTTACTAGGGTGCGAGTATCCAAAAACTTGCTAGATGGTTGTTAAGGATTAGCTTGGTTGCTAGGGTTTTGCAAGATGGCTTTCTAAGTGATTGCCAAAAACCTGCAAGTCAAACCAATTGATGCTGAAAACAAGAAAATACATGCGAATAGGGTCAGAATAATAATCTCTGATGTGTATTTTCATACCCCCACTGGCAGACACTTCTTCATGTTGTAATCATGCCTTAATTTCCACCAATTTTAGACTTATTAATTGAGCTTTTCATGTAAACACGTTGTGATTTAGCAATGCCTAGACATAAAAGACCAAATAAGAAGGCATTTTTGCAGTGTGACACAGTGCAGCTCCGCACGCCATCCACATGTGAGCTCTGAGAGGAACGATTCCTGCAAATTCTCAATTACACATCGCATGCACACAGACCCAACAATGCAGCTGTCAAACGGGGCATAACGGGAATGCGGTTTGAACTCCTGCTTGAAATATGATGTGGAGTCTAGAGTAGTTTTACATACTGCCGCTGTCAGCGTAAGAGAATATTGATTAATCGCCTCAGCCTTAATTCCCCATTATCTAGTGTATAATTACCGTGTGGTGTCTCGCACCTGTTTATAAAATCATTTGTCTTGGTAGATTTCTGGAAAAGCGTAGTTAACGCTGTCGGATCAAATTAACTACAGTAAATGATATTTTTGCTCTTGTTTTCCAGTACAAACATCAAAACATTCTTAAATCATGATACATTTACTTTAGATGCTAAATGACGTGAGAGATTAAGTCCTGTTTTATGACAAATAATTAAAACGTTGAGTGAGTTTATGATTAAAACAAGACAAATATAATTGCTTGTAATTGGACTAAACTTGAGTTCATTTTTTTCTGGCACACATTTAACCATAAGATCAATTCTGATTACTTTTTGATTGCAGAAAATTAGACCTAATATCTCATGTCAATTCATCTTGAATTAAAACTGAATATTTATACTGGAAAAAAAAACAAGAAAGAATTTGTTCGCCTCGTAAAATCAAATATTTCATAGTAAACGCTGATGCGAATTGATATATTGTCTTCACAAAGCACAACCGTCACTGATCATAATCAATATCCTGACATGATAATATATCAATACGAGAACGCATATTGACCCGAATTAAAATGTTAGTTTTCATTTAAATGTTATATTTAAACATGAATTCATCATATAATCAACAATATATTGGTTGTAATAATTACTTGAAACATAAACCTAACCAATATCGCCTCACAGCAAGAAGGTCGCTGGTTCGAGTCCCGGTTGGACCAGTTGGTCTTGGTCCAAAGACATGCACTATAAGTGAATTGGAGAAACTAAATAGTGTGTGTGTGTGTGAATGTGAGAGTATGTGGGTGTTTCCCAGTACTGGGTTGCAGCTGAAAGGGCATCCGCTGTGTAAAACATATGCTGGATAAGTTGGCGGTTCATTCCGCTGTGGAAAAGCCAAAGGAAAATGATTAAATGAATGAATAAACCTAATAATAAAAATAATTTTTAATACTTAAGCACTGATATATCATATTTCAACAAATGATGATTGTATTTGGGACATACGTAATCATGTTCATGCTCATACTTCATAAAAACATACACATTTTGTTTGAACAATATGAATTAAAAACAATTTAGTTTTCTCCAAAGAATTGGTTACATGCTTGTGTGAAAAAATATATAAATAATAACCAAAGACATTATTTAAGATTGTGTTTTACTAAAGATAGCTAGCAAACATGAAATAACATCTAGATTTCCTAAGCACTAAACCATGAGCGCTAGTTTCTTTTACAGATTCAAGTTTTGCTAACTTCAAAGTGAGAATAGGCTGAAAAATAAGTATATAAGACATCTTCAATATGATATATTAAAATAAGAACTAAACTGAAAATATGAGAGCCGGTTAAATCTGCATGAATATGTAATGCATAGCTGAATCACATCAGGCAAAAACAAAATTCCCCCTTTTTTTTATGTTTTATGCATGCTGTCTACCATAAACAGATGTTTAATAAGACAGCGGATTTAATAAAAGTGGTGTGTGATGTGAATATGTACGCAGACACATACTTCTTCTTCTTGAGAAGTTGGACAAGTTTAGGTTTTGTGTATTTATGTGAGCTGAAGTTGAAATTGGCATAAATAAAATTCACCCTCTTTTCTATATGCATGCTGTTTATCTTATTGATAAAGTGATTTTTTTCCTCCTGCAATTAAGGTATTTCTGCACACAATAAAAGAAATACACACTGAAAAAAGTGTTGCATGCAAACCTGTTGCAAACTATTTATTGGTGTTGAATTCAAACAAACAAATTAAATTGAGCAATGTTCAACTTAATTTGTTTGTTTAAATTCAGCCCAAATAAATTGTTTACAACTACTTAACGTAAAAAAATGAGTAAATCCAAGGAATCATCTTTGAATCATTTTTTTCAGTGCAGTGCATAATCAGGATATTTTATTTCCTGATAACCGTTATAATATAGAAGTCTAATCTGTGATTTTACTTTACACCAAAACACGAGCAGATCTGAGATATAGGAACTGCAAATATAAATACACTAAATTTTGAGTTGTTGCATTGTTCATGCAGTACAAAATAAATTTCTCAAGGGGGCGCTAGATGTACAGTCAGACATCTGCGTGCTTAAAATTGATCATTTTTATTATTAGAAAGACAAAAGCTCTTTAAAAACTTCGTTTCATAAAGATATTCCAGAGTAATCTTATTTTTGACATTTCTCTATCTTTATTTTATCAGTCTCGCCCATTCATGGCTGCTAAGAAAGTCCTAAATAGTTGTTATGATGTTTCCAACTCAGGCTCATTATTGATACGTACCCCTGTATGCATTTCTGGGCAGCGTGAAATACGTCACAGGAGCTACTTTTTTAGTAGTTTTTGTTTTCGCGAATCCACCAGAGGCCGCTGTGCACGCTTCATCATATCTCAAATTTCTCTCGCGATTGCCATTCACGCCTGCTGTTCTCGCGTAAATCCACCAGAGGCCGCTGTGTACGGTCCTTCAGATCTCAGATTTCTCTCGCGAGTGCCATTCACGCCTGCTGTTCCCGCTTAAATCCACCAGAAGCGGCTGTGTTCGCTTCTTCAGATTTCAAATTTCTCTCGCTAGTGCCATTCACGCCTGCTGACTGACTTACTGACTGACTGACCTCGCACACCCCCTTCCCTAAACCCAACCGATAGGGTTTTCAAAAGCAATCCAGAAAAAGGAAAGCCCTCTCAGCCGCCTGATTTTTGCCACGTTTTCAGATCGTACCACGCTCTCACCCTGTTATTTACTTTATTTTATTTTTTGCCTTTTGTTTTACCTGCTTTCTGGAACTGTTCTTCACCTAATTTGAACCCCATCGTCGCGGTCAACTCCTCTCTGCGTCTCAAGTCCACCGACACACATGGCAAGCCACTGGGCAATCTGGTAATAGCTGAAAAACCGTTCACATGGAAGTGGTCAGTGGTGGTGCGAAAAAAACAGAAGCCGTCCCATAGCGTTCGTTTTAAAGACAAAATGCAGCTATACGTACCTCTGGCTACATAATTCGCTCTGTCCAGAGGTGTATACGGGGGTACGTTTTCACAATGAGCCTGTGTTAGATATTTCAGTTCATAATTAGGGATTTGCTAATTTGCTAATAACCTCAATAACTGATAATACGCAGTAAATTAAGTGTTTATTGAGGCAAAATTCATATTAATAGCATGAATTGTAGCTTAATATAAAGAGTGACCATATAGCTTTATCTAACATTAAACTAGAACGCAAGACACAGAAATAATAGCATATACACTTATCAAAGAGCTGCTTTCACCAATGCAATTGTCTTCTCGGATGTCGATCGACGTTACTGAAATCCATCTTTCAACACACACACTTCATTATTCACGACTGTTTATACAATATTCGATTCTGATCTGCTGTAAACGTAGATGTGTGTATTAAACTGTGGCTTTTCGTTCTTGGCGATCACACGTATTTCCTTCACACGAAATCAAAACATGGTACAACTGTTGGTCAGCCTTGGGCCTGGCAGCGAACGCCATGTGGCAAGATTGATATGCTGTGAAGAAACCTAAACTTCATCGGTCACCTCGGGTCGTTTATCAATACAGAGTAAAGCTGGTTTAGAACAGAACGTTTTTCGGCGGCCTTGTGGGATTATTCGCACCCGCGGGTTTGGGTTAGCGTGGTGTGAGGCTTGAAATTCAAGCTAGTGCTTCACGTCAAAGAAAACATAATCACTTGTGACTTTTCCATTATCACGTAAAGCACTCACGCAATCAATCACGCTGCGCACACATTAAACTGGCTACCCCTTGACATCTTAATAACACGATCTCTGTTTAGATAATGACAGCTTACCTGGCCAGTTAGCTTAGCCTGTTAGCTTCTTGTCATGAGAAGAAGTGTCGTTTTTGTTTATTTAATAGAGTTGGTGCATTTGCAGTTAATCTGCTTGGAAAGTTTGCTTTCTTGCTTTCTTAACTTTTCAAAGCAGGATCACTAGTCTGTTTTGATGGTTTTAAAGTGGTTATGTGGCTCTCGTCATGGAAAACCAGCCAGCCAAAATTGGCCAAAAGCTAAAGGAGACCAGTTTTACTCATGTAAAGTCAGTCTGTTTTTAATGCAGAGCTGACTTCTAAAAACACATTAGCCTGCTACTTTGGGACCCTACCTAGGCGGCTACCTTCTTAGGCAGCATTTTGAATGTTACAAAACCTCAGAAGTGACTGGACTACTACTAGATTCCTAAATACACCACATGAAGCACACAGAAATCAAAAGAGTTTGATGTTCCCTACTGAAAAAAACAGCTTAAACCAGCCTAGGCTGGTTGGCTGGCTTTAGCTGGTCGTCCAGCCTGGTTTTAGAGGGGTTTTGGCCATTTCCAGGCTGGTTTCCAGCCATTTCCAGCCTGGTCTTAGCTGGTCAGGCTGGAAAATGACCAGTTAAATCCAGCTAAAACCAGCTTGACCAGCCTAGCCAGACTGGGAGCCCAGCCAAAACCAGTTGTGTCCAGCTTAAACCAGGCTGGTCAAGCTGGTTTTAGCTGGATTTAACTGGTCATTTTCCAGCCTGACCAACTAAGACCAGGCTGGAAATGGCCAAAACCCCTCTAAAACCAGGCTGGACGACCAGCTAAAGCCAGCCAACCAGCCTAGGTTGGTTTCAGCTGGATTTTTCAGCAGGGTTAGTATAATGCTAAATCAAGTCAGATTATGTTTCTTTCTTGTCAAAAATTAGTTTTTTGGTTTGTGTGGACAAACTAAACTAGGGGCACCATGATGGCTCAGTGGTTGTGGCTTCACAGCAAGAAGGACACTGGTTCGAGTCCTGGCTGGGTCTGTTGGCATTTCTGTGTGGAGTACGGGTGCTCTGGTTTCCCCCACAAGTCCAAACACACGCACTATAGACGAATTGTACGGTGGCCGAGAAAGTTTAATGCGCTGCAATTTAAGAAAGCACATGCAATTACAAAAAACACCAGCAAATAAAGCAATGATCTTCATCAATTTGACAGCACACGTGTTGCAGATTTTCACAACACAAACAACTGAAGAAACATGCAGCAAAGTGGTCACAACACTTGCAAATATCCACGCAACACAACGGAAATGTTTGTGTTGTGACCAATTTGCTGCGCGTTTCTTCAGTTGTTTGTGTTGTGAGAATCTGCAACACGTGTGCTGTCAAATTGATGAAGATCATTTCTTTATTTGCTGGTGTTTTTTGTAATTGCATGTGCTTTCTTAAACTGCAGCGCATTAAACTTTCTCGGCCACCGTAGAATTGGGTAAGCTATCCACACGGATGTAAGCAGTCAGCTGGTAGCTCGAAAAGCATCATACTGCCCTGTAGCTTTCGTTTTAAAGACAAAATGCAGCCATATGTAGCTCTGGCTACATAATTCGCGCTCTCCAGAAAGGTACACAGGGGTACATATCCACAATGAGCCTGTGTTGCAATTATCAACTCACAGGTTCATCGTCTGTGAGCTTCAGTCTGCAGTTTAATGGCTGTCAGATCGAAAGACAACCCTTAGCACTGTAAATGTGTGTGTGCGCATTCTGGGACTCATCTTCAAGCAGACGCTGTGTAAACATGAGCTCATCGTCAGCATGGATGTCAATGGCATTCTCAGACCTGTTAATAAACCAGTGTTTTTCGTTTTCCACATTATAGGCTGGTTTTAAATTCGCCGTAAGCAAAATGAGCTCAGCTCTCGATCTGAAGCCGAACAGGGCTGGCGGACGGATTATAAACAATTACTCCATGTTGACTTGCGAAAGCCATTAGGTGCCGTTTTCTGGGTTGATGAGTGACAGATGACTGTTATGGGTCTGGAAAAGCTGGTGTAGAAACTGAAATTCGCATTGAGTAAAGCTATTAAACTGTGGGTACGTGGCTCTGTCTGAGGAAGGTTTAGTCGTGTCACTGTGATTGAATGAATCACTAAAATGTGTTCAATCTGTTGTAATGTGTGTAATCAAGGAGGTCTGTAATACCTGGAGAAGTGGTATGGATTTCAAAAGTTCCATCTTTGACCAGAAAACATTCTGAGCCAATCACCTGAGAGGAAAAATCATGTGACTAATGACTCTTTAAAGAGAAAAGGACATCAGGGCAATGATTGGTAGGAAAGCTTGTGCACAACATGGAAAACAATTGACACAGTTCTGACTTTTTGTCATTGGATTTCTTCAGTTTACAATTACAAAAAATAAATAAATAAATCTCTGAATTCTACGGTTTCATCTCAGTTTTGACCTTTTGTCTCTGAATTCTGGGTTTGCAATTCCAAATTTTTGTCTTTTTTCCTTGGAATTCTGAAATTCCACAGAACTAAATTTGGACTTTTTTTCTTAAAAAGACTTTAATAATTACTTTTTTCTTTGGTTTCTGAAATTATATCTCACATCATTGACCTTTTCTTCTGAATTCTAACATTATATCTGACAATATTGATGTTTTTTTCTGAATTCTGCATTTACAAATTCAAATTTTTGTCTTTTTTTCTTTATATATATATATATATATATATATATATATATATATATATATATATATATATATATATATATATATATATATATATATATATTTCCAGTTTATATATATATATTCCCAGTTTATATATATATATATTCCCAGTTTATATATATATATATTCCCAGTTTATATATATATATATATATATATATATATATATATTCCCAGTTTATATATATATATATATATATATATATATTCCCAGTTTATATATATATATTCCCAGTTTATATATATATATATATATATATATATATATATATATATATATATATATATATATATATATATATTCCCAGTTTATATATATATATATTCCCAGTTTATATATATATTCCCAGTTTATATATATATATATTCCCAGTTTATATATATATATATATATTCCCAGTTTATATATATATATATATATATATATATATATATATATATATATATATATATATATATATATATATATATATATATATATATATTCCCAGTTTATATATATATATATATATATATATATATATATATATATATATATATATATATATATATATATATATATATATATATATATATATATATATATATATATATATCCCAGTTTTTATATATATATATATATTCCCAGTTTATATATATATATATATATATATATATATATATATATATATATATATATATATATATATATATATATTCCCAGTTTACAACAACATTTGGACTTTTTTTATTTATTTTTTTCTAATTTAATTTATTCTGAAATTGTATTTTTCAATATTTTTTTTTTTCTCATAATTTTGACATTATATCTCAAATTATTGATATTTTTCTTATAAATCTGACATATCTCACAATATTGACATTTTCCTTAAAATTCTATAATTATTTATCACAATATTGACTTTTTCCCGTGTGTCACGGTAGCGCAGAGGGTAGCAAGATCGCCTCACAGCAAGAAAGTCACTGGTTCGAGCCTCGGCTGGGTCAGTTGGCATTTCTGTGTGGAGTTTGCATGTTCTCACTGTGTTGGTGTTGGTTTCCTCCAGGTGCTCTGGTTTCTCCCACAGTCCAAACATGGTACAGGTGAATTGGGTAAGCTAAATTGTCCGTAGTGTATGAGTGTGAAGGGATGTTTCCCAGTGATGGGTTGCAGCTGGAAGGGCATCCGCTGCTTAAAACATATGCTGGATAAGTTTGCGGTTCATTCCGCTGTGGCAACCCCTTATTAATAAGGGGACTAAGCTGAAAAGAAAATGAATAAATGAATTCATTTTTCCCTCAGAATTATGAAATTATATCTCACAATATTGACTTTTCCTCCATACTTCTAAAATTAAATCTCTAATCGATTTTGTTTCTTTGAATTCTGAAATTATATTTCACAGTTTACTTTTTCCCTCGGAATTAATTATTCATTCATTCATTTTCCTTCGGCTTAGTTCCTTATTCGCTACAGCGAAATGAACTGCCAACTATTCCAGCAAATGTTTTACGCAGCCGATGCCCTTCCAGCTGCAACCCAGTACTGGGAAACACCCATACACACTCATTTACACACACACACACTCATACACTAAGGCCAATTTAGTTGATGCAATTCCCCTATAGCGCATGTGTTTGGACTGTGGGGGAAACCAGGGCACCCAGAGGAAACCCACGCCAACACGGGGAGAACATGCAAACTCCACACAGAAATGCCAACTGACCCAGCTGGGACTCGAACCAGCGACTTTCTTCCTGTGAGGCCACAGTGATAGCCACTGAACCACCATGCCACCCCTCTGACATTATATCTCACAATATTGACTATTTCCACCCTTATAATTCAGACTACATCTTGAAATTGTGTGTGTGTGTGTGTGTGTGTGTGTGTGTGTGTGTGTGTCCAACACATAATTCAAACCATCATTGCAGTTTTATTCATTAGTCAGACTTTTTCAGAAATAGTTCAGGCAATTTAGAAGTCTAATTTGAGATTAAAAAATGAGCAGTTTCCTATTAATTTATTACATTTTCATGCAAATCACACCCTTACATTTAGGATACAACTTTCTAATTTTGCTAACAAATTTGACTGAGCTATTTGTTTGTTTTAACCCAGCTTTAGTTTTTGTTCTGCTCAAAAGTTCTCACCCATTTTGGCTCAATTTATTTATTTTTGGTCAGAATCTGTCATTGGGACGTGGCTGGAGCTTTTGTGTCGACCGCACACACGCAGCGGCCTGACCATCCACTGCTTTCCCATCAACAGAACTCAAAATCACTGGTTGTGCTTACGGGAACTCACTTGTCGGATTGGAAGAAAGCAGGAGAGTTTGGTTAATAATTGAGATGTGCAGTTCTCCCTCGATGCAAAAGACAATAAACATCAATTGAGTTTAGCATAATTAGCATAGAAACCATACTATTAGACACATCTCCAGGGCCGAATCACAGAAATACTTTATTTATGTTCAAGACTATTAAGTAGAGCAATGCTAGGAAAATATAATTCAGCATCAGCTTAAGGCAAGTTAATTGTAGTTTATAGACCACTAAACTAAAGAGAATTCTTTGATTTTTCTTCAGAAATACGTTATGTTGTGTAGCTAGACTGTTAATGCGGGTTTGCCTCCCAATATAAATTACATTCTGCATTTTTAGGAGTCGACTCATTTCGATTGATTCGACTCTTTGGCTTCATTTATATCAAAACAGAGTGAGGAATAAAAGTTGATGATGTTAAACAGGTTTTAATTGTCTTAAAAAGCTGCTCAAACAATGTTAAAGAGTACAAATAACAATTAGATACAGAAATACACTCAATAACATCCACTTATTAGCTTGTTTATATTCACTGTTAGCGATTATGAACAGGCTTTAGCTAAATTAAAACCAAAAACATCTTACATTTATATTAAGTTACATTAGTATTACACTACAAAGTATAAAAGGTGTGTGTTGGTTTACAGTAAAGGATAGAGACCAATATATGATTCTGATTCAAAGAGCAGTTTACAAGAATCGATTCTTTTACAAATTGACTCTTCACGATGCTGTTAATACGGTTGTTACAAGAAGGGATACAGCAGGGAACGGAAGTTAACGAGAAATTGTGTTTTATTATGTCTACCCGAAGCCTAACCCTCACAGTAATGTAAAAACAGTAATTATACAGAGTATTATTCATATTATTTATTAAATCACCCGTTAAATTGTATTTTATTAACGTATCCCTACTGAAAAAAAACAGCTTAAACCAGCCTAAGCTGGTTGGATGGTTTGAGCTGGTTGACCAGTCTGCTTTTAGAGGGGTTTTGGCCACTTCCAGGCTGGTTTCCAGCCTTTTCCAGCCTGGTTTTAGCTTGGGCAGCTTGGTTAAAGCTGGACACAGCTGGTTTTAGCTGGTCATCTCCCCAAACCTAACCCTCACAGTAGTGTAAAAACAGTAATTATACCGAGTAATATTCATATTATCTATTAGATTTCCCATTAAATTGTATTTTATTATGTCTACCCGAACCCTAATGTTAAAACAGTAATTATACAGAGTATTATTCGTATTAATTATTAAATTAACCATTAAATTGTATTTTATTAATCCCTACCCTAATCCTAAACCCAACCCTCACAGTAATGTAAAAATATTAGTTATTGTTGTACAGTCACAAAAATGTTAAATTGATGTGAATATCCGCAGCTGTATCCCATTTAACGTTAGACTTTACCCTTAAAATCCCAAGAGATGTCGCTGTTGCGGCTGCCAAATTCGTGATTTGTCTATGAAGCACCAGAAACAACAGTGAACATGACAGAAACATGACAGGCACTCATTAGCAGAGCTGGATTATTCCTGAGACGGAATAAAAAACTATTTTTTGGGAGAAACAATCCATTATTAAAGTAAGTTAAGATGACAAAGAACCTCAGATATACCAGGATAAACCAAATCGCTTGCTTTATATTATCGGTATTAATGTTAGGCCTACTTTTAATGCTTGTAGCCCACATTGTTGTCATAGTCATGCTAGCTACTCTAACGAACATATCAATTTAGTAAACTAGCGATGCTCCACAGTATATATCTGCAAAGTATAATTGTAGATTTTATGTTGTACTATAAAATTCATCACAAAATGGTGTAGTATGTTGTAGAAGGAGCATTGTAAAATGTGTCGTTTCTGTAGTAACCAGTAGAGGGCGCAGTATTACAGCAGATATAGTTGTGCAATGCTCATTAGCAAAAAATAAAGAGAGCTTAAGCTTTTTAATTTTCTTTAGCACGGTTTTACACTAAGCATTGTGCATGCCAAAACATCTGTTAATGACTGAGTCTTATTTTCATCTATCAGTGAATGAGAACTTTTATAGATGAATGTCAGATTCTAAAGTAGTTGTGTTTGTTTTAAGGAAAAAATATAATAGGCTACAGCTAGAAAATGGTTTGTTAGTGTTGATTTAATTTAAATTCTTATTTTGAGCTAAATTAATTTTCATATAATGAAATAAAAAGAAATAAATGTATAGAAAAGAAAATAGTAAGTCAGAAAGTGATTTTAGATTAGTGTTAGAGGGCCTTAGAGTTTAAATATGTGTTCGTAAATAGATATTGACCCCTAAAAAAGAAAAGTTTTAATTATTTTTCAAAGAAAGGTATTATTTTCAACACATTTAAACATTTAATTAAGTCTGTTAAGTCTAATAGTCATTTATTTTGTCTTTGCCATTGTGACAGTACATAATATTTTACTAGTTATTTTGCAAGATACTAGTATTCGGCTTAAAGTGCAATTTAAAGGGTTAACTGATTACTAGGCAAAGCTAAGTTAATTTATTAGCAGTTTTTGATTTTTTTTAATTCTTTATTCTTTCCCAACTTAATACAGTGGGAAAATATCGTTGTTCTGTTAAACATCTCTTATATATCTGAAAATAAATACAAATTTCACAGGGCATATAATTTTGTATTGTGTAGTATCACTTTCCACCACTAGGTGTCCTTATTACCCCGGCATTATCTTCTGCCGCTCAGATTCCGCCTTTCTCTGCTTGTGTCAGGTTTAATAGGTTCCCCAATTTCCCCCAGAGACAGATTGTATTAAAACACAGCATTCACTGCAAACACATCGAATAACGAACAGCTTTTTTTCAGTCGCTCGCCAAATGTCGGTGACAAAATCCCTGTACGTCATCCGTCATAATAGGTTTATTATGAGATATAGTGAACTTGCTGTCTATAGGCAGGGATGGGCGTAAATGCATTGAGATGTATTTTAAAGTAAAACATCAAATATCTCAATTTTGCATGTGTCAAAATAAACTACAAAATACAGCAGCCACAACAAGAATCAAAATAAAATACTGTATTTTGAAAATACTACAAAATACAAGGGAGCATGACATTTCTTCGCTAAGCTTTTATCAATAGGCGTATTGGATCAGTCCCTTCAGCATTAAACTGATTTACTGAAGTAAACAATGCTTGACAGCACAGCGTTTCTCTGAGCGAGTTTAAGTCAGCTTCTCTGCACCTCAGTCACCTCTACTCCTGTACACGAAGGGTATTCATAAACCTTTGTTTCTTTTTGATTTTACTATAAATTTTGTACAAATTTCATACTGAAAGTCTTGAAGATGATCTCTTTAATCACTGTTAAAACCATCTAATGCGGTTAATGACTTAGAACACAGTACTATATCTCTTCATTGTGTTTCCATCCATTGGGTGGCCAGTAAAATTGACACCATCTCTTAACTGTCTTATATCTTGATATATTCATTCATTCATTTTCCTGCGGCTCAGTCCCTTTATTAATCTGGGGTCGCTGTAAAATATGAGAGAAGGAGTGCTCAAATAAAACCCCGCCCCCTATTTAATATTCAGTCAGAAAGGCATCATCATAATCATGCTGTAACATAATACATAATAAAAGTCTGCTGCATTTTCCACTTCACGTTGACTTTAAGATCTTGAGGAGGAAATATAGCTTGGATGTATTGTTGGACTTCTTTTTCAAAAGCAATAAATTAATTTGCATTTTAGCAAGCAGCGATAAAACATTTATTAATCAGTCTTCAAGCAGCGACACTGTTGCTCAGTGGTTGGGGTCCGAGCGCTATGGTTTCCCCCACAGTCCATCCATACCTGTCAACATTTGTCTCTGAAAATCCTGGAGACCTGGGTGGGTGGCGGATGTGTATAACAAAATACCGAAATGTGGGGTGGGGGGAGGATGTGTCTGTGTTCAGTACCGTTCAGAGACTTTACAGAGGCTGGAATAAACCAAAAAAAATAGGGGGGGTGATGAAAGGGGTGTCCTATGCAACGGGTAGCAGCCGCTGCCATCGGAATATTTGGTGATTCGGGGGTGTTATAGATGAAAAGCTCAGGACCGGGGGAAGGGGTGAAATTCAGAGAGTTTTCTGGGAGAAACGACAAAACGGGAGATGGGTCTGAAATACGGGAGAAAGTATTGGCTGGTATGGTCCAAACACATGCGCTGTAGGGGAATTGAATCAATTAAATTGGCCATAGTGTATGAGTGTGACAGTGTATGGATGTTTCCCAGTACTGGGTTGCAGCTGGAAGGACATCCGCTGTGTAAAACATATGCTGGATAAGTTGGCGGTTCATTCCGCTGTGGCGACCCTTGATGAATAAAGGGACTAAGCTGAAGGAAAATGAATGAATCAGTCTTCAAGCTTTTGTCCAGTGTTATTGAAACCCAACAATACATCCTTCATTCATTCATTCATTCATTCATTCATTTTCTAACACTATTCTGGGGCCGGGTCGCGGGGGCAGCAGTCATAGTACAAAACCCCAGACTTCCCCTTCCCCAGACACTTCCTCCAGCTCGGGGGGATCCTGAGGCGTTCCCAGGCCAGCTGAGAGACATAGTCCCTCCAGTGTCCTGGGTCTTCCCTGAGGCCTCCTACTGGTGGGACATGCCTGGAACACCTCTCTAGGTAGGCATCCAGGAGGCATCTGAAACAGTTGCCCGAGCCACCTCAGCTGACTTCTCTCGATGTGGAGGAGCAGCGGCTCTACTCCGAGCTCCTCCCGGGTGTCAGAGCTCCTCACCCTATCCACCCTATCCTGCCACCCTACGAAGGAAACACATTTCAGCCGCTTGTATCCGAGATCTTGTCCTTTTGGTCATTACCCAAAGCTCATGACCATAGGTGAGAGTAGGAACGTAGATTGACTGGTAAATCGAGAGCTTTGCCTTTCGGCTCAGTTCCTTCTTTACCACAATGAACCAGTACATCGACCGCTGCACCAATCCGCCTGTCAATCTCCCGCTCCATCCTTCCCTCACTCATGAACAAAACCCCAGTATACTTGAACTCCTCCACCTAGGGTAAGGAATTTCCTCCAACCTGGAGATGGCAAACCACCTTTTTCCAGTGGAGCACCATGGCCTCAGACTTAGAGGTGCTGATACTCATCCCAGCCGCGTCACACTCTGCAGCAAAACGCCCCAATGCATACTGAAGGTCCATGTTCGATGAAGCCAACAGAACAACATCGTCTGCGAACAACCAACACAATCTCACGGCAATTCATAACTTTTTGATTTAGTGGCTAATTCGTACGAATACGTACGATCTAATTCGTACAATTTAGTACGATTTGCTCATCCGGAAATGACGGTTGGGTTTAGGGGTGGGGTTAGGTGCCACGCCTCTTTTTTAAAATCGTACAATTTCGTACGAATTAGCCACTAAACTGTCAAAACGTAAAATACTTACGTTTTCTCGTGAGATCTGGCTGGAATAACAGAGATGAAATCAGGCACATCCTTAAAAAGCAATATTATATCTGTTATATTTTAGTGCTTGTAAATGAAGCAGGCGTTTGTGTTTCTGCCTGATGATAAATCTTTTGTTTTAATTAGCTTTTAATCAGATAAGACGAGCTTCAGCGATGAGATGTTTAAAAGACAGCCCAGAAAGATAATGAAAGAATTCGAGAGCAGAGGAAAAGGTGAATGAGAAAAACAAATAGCTGATTATTAAAAGTAAAGATAAGCTTTGTGCATTCAAACGGACAGTTCATCCAAAAATTACAATTCCTACTCACACTGATGTTATTGCAAACCTCTGAAATGATCAGTGCTCTATATTTAAAACAACTGAGCAAATCAAACTCGTGTATATGCATATTTTATGATTGCAAAACATGCCAAAAATCAATGGTGTCGGGAGGTCAAACTATCTTGAATTTCATTTGCACAGGAGTTGTGATGTACTGAGACCAAAATTCATTATTTTGGTGTAGCTCTCATGTTTGAATAATGCATTTTAAAGAGCTTGAGTTATAGATTTTCTTCTCTGGTGTATACATTTAGATAAAATAATGCACGTTTTGTGCAACAGTTCGCAGCAAGTGCAGCAAGTGTTTTGTCAGCAAGTGCAACATTAGGGAACGCTGGAGTTTTGCTCTCAGATGCAAAGTGTTTCTGGAAAGTGGAAAGTTTTGGAAAAGAGCACTGAATTTTGGGGGAACGTTTGTGCTTTCCCGTTTCTCTGGGAAAGCACAAAGGATTGAGAATGAAGGAAGGAAGTGTTGCAAAGGTTTTTACCAGCAAATGCATTTTCTGGCAAAACAATTATAATTGAAAGCAATGTTACTCAGGAAAGCAAACGTTTTGCATGTTTAGCAACATTTTTTGAGGAAAGGCTACATTTTTGAAACCAAACATGTTGCTTAGAGGGACAATGCCATTTTTTTTGCATTGCGAGTCTATTTTTTGGATAACCATCAGGCCCGGGTTAAGAATTCAGAGGCTTCTGGGAACAATGTCTTGTAGGCCCCTTACCTGGCCGCACCTCTGTAGTTGAATTAAAAAATAAGATTAATATAATATTTTTAAATAAAATTATAATGCATGTGATTTGGTTATAACACCTTTCCAATCTAGTTCTCTGAATCTTCCATAATACACGCCGTTATTAATGATTCTTACTTGTCCTCCTCGTGATGAAGAGTAGGCAAGATCTGATATGTAGTGGGAGAAAAATAAAGAAGAACGTGTTCATCAGAGGCTGAATTTAAACCGGGTTCATGATCGATCGTGTCAAAACATGTTGCCATGCGCTTTATGAGCTACGCCACTCATGCTGCTGTCAATTGCGCTCTTTAGTTATGTTGTCTCTGTCAATCAAACGGTGATGGGCGGGAATAACTCAACTAGCTTATTCCAACGAGGCGCGCAATTTGCACTTAGCTAAAATAGACACTCCGAATTCGGCATCCCCCCCAACCCCCTCGCAGGGGCCTCAAGTGCGCACGGGCCCCTGGGCCTGTGCCCATAATGCCCATTGGTTAATCCGGCCCTGATAACCATGTCCTTTTTGGGGATCTATAAAGGCCCACACATACACCGGGATGATCTGTGCCACTGTTTAACACCTCGTGACTAATGCCATGTCCACTTGTACCAACTATTCCAGCATATGTTTTACGCAGCGGATTCCTTTCCAGCCGCAAACCAGTACTGGGAAACACCCATACACTTTCACATGCACTACGGCCAGTTTAGTTTATTCAGTTCCCCTATAGCGCATGTGTTTGGACTGTGGGGGAAACCGGAGCACCCAGAGGAAACCCACGCCAACATGGGGAGAACTTGCAAACACCACACAGAAATGCCAACATGACCCAGCTGGGACTCGAACCAGCGACCTTCTTGCTGTGAGGCCACAGTGCTAACCACTGAGCCACCGTGCCACTCTAAATTGCATGGTTAACATTGTATCATTCGTATGCTTTAATGCAATTTCCACATCTCATAATGAGCGGTAGATTAGGGGTGGAGTTTGGGGGCACGCCTCCTTTTTAAAATCGAATGTTGGAAATCGGACGAATGAAATCGTACAAATTAGCCACTATTCTGAAAATACGTAACATATTTAAATTTCCTTGTGAGATTAGGCTGGTTCAGTTAGACTATTAGGAAGCTACGAGAATAATTATGTGTACACATAAAACAAAAATAATGACTTTACTTAACGTTTTCTTCTGCTCAGTGTCAGTATATTGCGCACGTTCATGAGCACTGACCTACAACCTCAAATATCTTAATTCGTGCTCTGAAGATGAACAGAGTTCTCAGGGTTAGGAATGACATGAGGGCAAATAATTAATAATATGAATGTCATTTTTGAATAAACTAACCCTTTCATGAAATTCATAATTCATAATAATATTTGTAAATTAGCAGTTGTCCGTATTTTATGATTCATGTTTTTGTTTTTCCTCATTCATTTGTGTTGTTGAATTGCATTGTGGGTTATTGATCTTTCATTACAACAACTTTTAATCTTGAAAAGATGTAAAAAGTGACTTTTATTATCATGTTTAATAGTTTGCAGTGCTTTATTGTCTGGGTTAGTAATAATAATAATAATAATAATAATAATAATAATAATAATAATAATTTATTCTTATATAGCGCCTTTAAAACTTAATTCTCAAAGCGCTTTACACATAAAATACAGAAATAAAACAACTAGTAAAATTGAATCATTCAGGCTAAAACATTCACAATTGATAAAACATTCAAATGTCTATAAACATAAACCAAAACTGCACACCTCATGAATGGGCAAGTTTAAAGTAGTGATTTTTTCTAGGATGATTTAAACAATTTAAAAGATTGAATGTGTCTAATGTCATGGGGAAGCCCGGTCACCCATAGAGACGAGTGGAGGGGACTGTTAAAAGAGTCAGAGGAACGGAGGTCACGTGATGGGGAGTACCAAGTTAAGAGTTCAGACAGATCGTGTGGAGCCAAACCGTGCAGGGTGTAGGTAAGCATGAGGATTTTAAAATCAATATGGAATCTGACTGGTGACAATGGAGAGATTCCAAAACAGGAGTGATGTGTTCTCTGATTTTAGTCCCTGTCAGAATTCTGGCCGCTGATAATTTGGACATATTGTAGTTTGTTGATGTTCCTTTTGGAAACGCCAGCTAGTAAGGCATTGCAATAGTCTAAGCAGGAAACAATGAAAGTATTGATCAGTTGTTCTGCCACAGGAAGGACAGCATGGGACGGATTTGTGAAATGTTTTAGAGATGAAAAAATGAAGTCTTTACTGTGGACAGCACATGCTGTATATTACGCTACAAACACCTTGCAATAAGCTGCCAGTACATTGTTATGTTATTTTACAGGGTTATTTCTAGGGCCAGACGGAATCTCCTGACGTTTTCTGCTATTTCTGCTGAGAATTTTGGTAAAAATCTGCGGATTATGCTGAATTATTTTGGGATTATCATAACTAAAACCTTAATATGTGAAATAAAAAAGAATCTCTAAAACTTTTATTTAATGTTTACAATGCAAATCCAATTAGATTCACTTTATTTGGTAAACAAAGCAAGTCTCTCATATAATATCTCTACTAAAAGACAGAAAATATGACTGTACAAACTGCATTATGCATAAATCAGATGAACATTTTCATATTAGTCAATAATATTACTGTAATTACTTTTAAAACTGAATAAATATAGATTTACACACATTTACTCAAGTAAAGAAACAGAATTAATGATGGGCTAAAAATCTGCGGAAAACCTGTGCAGATTCGGTGTGGGCATAGTTATTTCTCTAGATATTATTTCTTATACATTATATTATTTTAAACTACTAAAATGTCAATAAAAGTCATTTAGTTAAACTGTAGAGTTAAATTTTCAACATCAACAGTCGACAGAGCAGAGATCAACATCCATTAATGCAATTCACCACCGCAAATAAATGGAAATCACTTGTGAATTGATTGACAGATATTTTTTGACAGTGCACTGTAGCATGTTAAATCTGAATGTCAGCTACTGTGAAAAACTGGTCAGTGATTAATGAGTAAAGTTTTCATTTGTTCCATCAGATGAGTCAGAAGAGTCAAATCTGACAAAGAGGAATCCTGCACAACTTAACCCAGTGTCAGTGCAGTCTGCGAGTCTCTTCATCTGATTGCGTAGGACGAGGCGGTCTCGAAAATCCACAATAATCCTGCAGAGCGAGTGGAGGGTCGGCCTCTCTGGGGTTTCAGGGCCTGAAGAAATAAATCCAGAGGTGTTTTAACAGTAATGTATCCAGCACTCACCTCCATCCGTGCGAACTGTGGCTTTTGGATCAGCTGTACGAGTGTGTTTATCATTACTCCAGCGCCAATGAAACACAGATGCTGCATCTATACTAATCTGACGAATCTGAGAAACACACAGATAACGGCTGAGAGAGTACAGCGTGAAAAGCAGATCCCACATCAGCTGACGGACAAGAGGAGAATATAAGTATTTGTTAAACATGTGCATAATCTTTAAATTATTTATTATATATATATAGTTGAAGTCAGAATTATTAGCCCCCCTGTTTATTTTTTTTCACCCAATTTCTGTTTAACAGAGAGCAGATTTCTTCAGCACATTTCTAATCATAATAGTTTTAATAACTCATCTCTAATAACTGATTTATTTTCTCTTTGCCATGATGACAGTAAATAATATTTGACTAGATATTCTTCAAGACACTTCTATACAGCTTAAAGTGACATTTAAAGGCTTAACTAGGTTAATTAGGGTAACTAGGCAGGTTAGAGTAATTAGGCAAGTTATTGTATAATGAAGGTTTGTTCTGTAGATTATGGAAAAACAAAATTAGCTTAAAGGGGCTAATAATATTGACCTTAAAATGGTGTTTAAAAAATATAAAACTGCTTTTATTCTAGCTGAAATAAAACAAATAAGACTTTCTCCAGAAGAAAAAATATTATCAGACATACTGTGAAAATTTCCTGAATCTGTTAAACATCATTCGGGAAATATTTATTAAAAAAAAAAAAAATTCAAAGGGGGGCGAATAATTCTGACTTCAAATGTATATCAAAAAAAATTATCTATTATTAATGTAATTATTTAGGAATTAAATATTAAAAAACACAGTTAAATAATTGTATAGTTAATAAAATATCTAATTATAAATATCTCAAAGATTCTAAATATAAAACATAATATATTTATATAATGATATCAATAGGTATTTTATTTTGATGTAAAATTATTTATATATATATATATATATATATATATATATAATTTATACATTCTATTGTGTTACATATGTAACATAATAATATACTTAGATAATGAGAAATATTAGCAATTTTGTACAAAATGAATAAATAAATAACCATTTTGTGGGATGTAAACAAAAACAAAGGTCCCAGCGTATTTCCTGTTTCATATTTTTAATTTCCATAGCTTTCGAGAGTCCAAAAAGAGGCACACATTGATAAATTATGTCATAATAGCTGTTTTAACATTCAACGTTATGATTGAATTGCCTCGTTACAGTTGTGAAATAGTTTAATAACAAGCAGGAAATGTTCATGGGCCAATGACATGACCACATTGAAATAGTCTATACTACGTAATTACTTAATGTCAAATTATTAGAATTAAATAAAATGTACAGCCAGTTACAGTTAAATAAACACTCCTATTATTAATAGTACAGTTTAGCTTCATCTGATTTTAGTGGTAACCAATCATATCCCAGCCCAATTCTTTTATGAAGCTCTTTCCCAAGATGGGAAAGTCACCTGACCTCAGATCAAACACCTCCGGCGAACCGCACCGGTCACGTGCCTGATGACGTCACACGGGCTGATTGATTTGAATGCGTTGAGGCTCGACATTCAGTGCTGAACTGATCCTCCTCGCCGGGGTCAGGGCGGGACACGCGGCCTCCGTCAACCCGAGCCGGGACTCCTGGTTTCTGGAGCTCCTCTTATAGATGATCACATTACCGTCCGTCTGTCTGTCTGTCGCTGGAAACATGAGCCTCGAATGATTATTAGCATCCAGACGGAGGAATGAATACACAGATGCAGGATATTAGTGAAATGTCACTGCACATTCTGGAACAAAACTAAACACTATTTAAACTCCTGGACTTAATCTGTTTCTTAATATTTTACATTTAGACCTATATAATATTTTAGTTATTTATATAGGCATATTTAACATATTTTCTTTAAAGGGCTATATTTAAAATTCTAACAAATTTAGTTTGTTTTTTCTTTTGTGTTATAGCTTTCATCATTATTATTTTTATTCTTAGCATTTTATTTAATATTATTAATAACTCCTACTGCTCTAGAGTTAATTCACACACACACACACACACACACACACACACACACACACACACACACACACACACACACACACACAAATAAATCTAATCTAGCCTAAATATATTTCATTTTTTAATTCAAATTCCTATAAAAGCTTTACTTTTTAAACTATTTTGCAATGTTTCACACATTATTCTGTTTATTTATTCTTTATTTTTTTATTATTTTACAAATTCTAATATACTAAAATAACATTGTTTACAAGTTTGTTAAACTTTAATAGGCTACAATTAGCTCATTAAGCAATATTTACATAGCATAATTTGGGGTATTTTAAAGAAAGAAAGAAAGATGGATGGATGGATGGATGGATGGATGGATAGATAGATAGATAGATAGATAGATAGATAGATAGATAGATAGATAGATAGATAGATAGATAGATAGATAGATAGATAGATTTACCGTTTTGGTTTATAAACAGTAGCCTTAAACCATCATTAAATTTCATGGTAATTCAGATAATAAAAATGACATGAAACTCTTTACAGTCACACATTAGTCACTTTTATTAACTTTCCAAATACATTTCATTTTCACTATAGGTGTAGAATAAGTTTTTAATCTGAGACAGGTCACATCCAAATTATTTTTACGAGCTCAAAGTTTATATGAAGTTATTAATACTCACTTCCTGCAGCAAAATACACACTTCCTCTTAATTCATATAGCGCATGTTAAACATATTAACGCTTTGACGTGTTTTACGCGGTTGTTTTCTCCTCAGCTCCTCGTGAAATGGGCGTTAATGGAGCAAACAGAGGCGACAAGTCGATTTCTGACGTTCACATCCAAATATTTTGCGTTTAATATCGATCTTACGTCTTTCCAGATAAACTTGATATACTTTCGGACGGTGATTTTGGCTGTTCTTAAAGCGCGTTCCCTGTAATAAAATGGAGGAGCGCGTGAACGGAGCGCGATCACAGCAGATCCGCGGCGCGCAGCACAGAATAATAATGATGTGCTCAAATGAGTCTCTCTTTGTCCCACAGCACAATAATCCTTCATCTGGACGTCTTGAAGTTCACTGGAGACTGAAGGAACCGCTTTACGAGATCCAGGCTGATCTCAGAGTCTCGAACAATGCTAGAAACTACATCAACTCCTCTGCTGATGCTCTGAGGTGAGGTAAACTTTCATATCATACTAGCATTTCTATAATTCATAAACCTTCTTATAGGTCTTCCAGAAAGGTGCTATAGTTCTCAATGAGACAATATTGAGTGTCTAATGATAGAATGTGGAGCATGAAATGAAAACATAATATTTAAACACATATTTTCCATATTCAGAAGTCCTGTGAACAATGTTTTCTTATGTTTTGACAATGCTTATGTACTTTAAAATATTAGGTATACAGTATGTAGTAATATACAACAAAAATTGAACATAACTGTTATAATTTATATTTAAATTAGTACATTATATATTTATTTATTTAATGCAGTCATGTTTTTTTAGGAAGATTATCAAACTATAATTTTACTTGCAGATTAGTTTTGGCAGCTTGCTTTCACTTTACTGTATGTTATTCATATAATTAATTTAAATATGATAACTTAAATAATTACTGTACATATTGTGAATATTAACCGTTTTAATTTGTGTATTTTAGAAGAAAATACTTTTATGTGCATGTAGTTTATTAGGTCAACAACATATATATATATATATATATATATATATATATATATATATATATATATATATATACATTTATTTTTTGATATTACATTTGTGTCAAATTATTTAAGGTTTTCATTACAAAAATAAATTAAAATCATAATTTTCATGTACATGAACGTTGTAATAATTCATAACTTTGCTCATATTTGATTGCAAATAAATACAGTTTAAAAGATCATCAGACTGTAAAAGTTGCATCAATTATTATTTAAATGTAGTGTTCCCACTTGATTATTTTTGCAGTTATGCTACATCTGATTGGTGCAGCATTGCTTTGCAGCATTAAATTGCTAATGGTTTATGCAACTTGTACAGTCTGGTTTTAACTGCTTGTGGAATGTGCTTTCTCATGTAGTTTGATGAATCTAAGTATCTCTTGTGCTCTGCCAGATGCTACAGCCGGCGTTATTGAAAGTGACTCAAGTAAAAGTGATAGTTTTGTGGGTTTTGACTGTGGTTTGGTGGTTTTGGCAGCGCTCTCGACTCATCTATATCGCCTTAGTCACTGTGGTTTCAGTGTGGTGCCATATCCCTGCTGTAAAAGCTCCTATTAGTGACTCGCTGAAGCATTCTGGGTAACTGGCTTCGCTCCTTATGCCTGCAGAAAAACTGATGGCCGAGTATAAGTTTTAACAATCAGAATTTGCCATATCATTAATTTCAAAGAATAATAAAAATGGATTAGATGTAAAAAGCGCTATACAAATAAAATTGAATTGGATGTCCTTTTGGGGTCATTTAATAACCACATTTCAACTATTTTGTGCATATTTAGACTTAATTTGTTATCATAAAACCACATTTATACTGCCTAAATATAAAATGCAAGTTTTCAAAGGTACACTTATATAGATTTCTGCTTCTTATGTTGTGATTTACACAACAAATCTCATTGAAATCACATTAATACCTGCAATGAGTGATTGAAATTAACCTGTTTACTTCATTGTGTTAAAAACTGGCAATTGAAAAGCACCATTAACCCCAAACAAATCTGTTAATGTGCTCAGATGAACATTAAAGAAGATTTTGATCTAAAACTGTGGTCTTTGCTAAACTATAAAAACAAGTCAACAGCTACTGGACTAACCAACAAGCTGGAAAGACAAACTTGTAATGGCTTCTTTGAGTTTAGACGAAGCCAAATGATTTGGCTTGTGAATGATTGAACTCATGGTCCAAACCACCTGGACTGTTTGCAAAGGTTTCATCGGTCAGCCTACAGGTATTAAAGTCCGCATGAAATCAAAATTCACTATGCTTATTTTGCAAGTGCACGTTGCTATTCTTTGGGTAAACAGTTAATCCATGCTGCTAATCCACTGGAAAATCTTTAATTAATCCTGAATTAAATGTTGACCATTTGCTTCTGCATTTGGCTTCTGACATCAGTTTCAGCCGCAATATTCTTTACCACGCCTCTTACCGTTAGTTTGCTACGTGGGAATGATGCACAAAATAAAGCCCCGCCCCTACTCAATATTCCGTTTCAGCTAGAAGTACATCAACATACTGAAATTAAAGCCTCTGCACACACTGATAATATTTAGTTTCTTCCACAGATCATATTAGCTTCATTAGACCTCAGTAGCTATGTTTCCATCCACCTATTTTTTTGCACATTTAGGATATGCGCATAAAAAACGGTTGATAGAAACACCAAGATGCGCATCAGTTTTTAATATGCGCATAAAAAATTTATGCGCATAACTTAGTAGATAAACTTTTTAACAAAAGATGTGCATAAACTACGATGGAAACACTTTTACCGAACAAATTCCAGTATGTGCATTAAAAAAAAGTCATGTGATTTTGTTATAAGAGATCATGTGATGATAAAACTGTCTGCGAATGGACAAACCAGCTTGCTGAGCACATTGTAAAGCATCTGAAATGTTGTTTTGGTCATTCTAAAATGCCTTAACCTTTTCAGTATTAATGTTATTATATTATTAATTACCTTCAGATCTGTCAAGAGCGTCTGCGCTCCGAGTCTAGCACCTTTAAACGCCACCACGTGTTCATTGCATTGTCAGCATTGTCTTCTGAGGCGCAAATCATTTATTAAATAAGCAAAAGATTTTCGCAGATTCTCCTACATCAATAAACGACATTTTTACTTTTGATATTTGGCACCAGCTAATCAGGAAGTGGCGATTTTGTTCGCTTTGACTGATTGGATGGCAGGGCCGGAGTGGGACTCCTTTTCATCCCTGGATTTTCAAGCCTTAGCCCGGCCCATTTTAGTTCACGACTGACTATATTAAAATAACGTCATTTCTAATTCAGTTTATAATGACACGATCACGTCTTTTTCAAGAAAACAGCTGCATTAGAACTTCAAATGTTTATCATAAATATGAGAACGGACGTAGCGGACATTTTAAAAGTGGGGGGGACGGCTCAATGGGATCATACGTTTATATAATTATTAACCACCTGTTTCTAAATGGTCTGTCTCTAAAAATGAGGGGGACGTATCCCCCCCCCCCCCGGTCCCCCCAGTTGCTACGCTCTCAGAAATAAAAGTACGCCAGCTGTCACTGGGGTGGTACCTTTTTCAACAGGTACACATTTGTATTTGAAGGGTCCATATTGGTACCTCAAAAGTAAATATTATTACCTAAACATTTTAAGAGGAACACTTTTGTACTGTTTAGGTAGTAATATGTACCCTTGAGGTATTAATAAAGGACCTTTTATGTACAAATTTGTACCTTTTGAAAAGGTACCACCCCAGTGACAGCTGGCGTACCTTTATTTCTGAGAGTGTGTATGAGAACATTAAAGGCTAGCTAAATCTCCAACACTATTCTTCAAAACATCATAATGTCCTCTCCTGCATTATCTATATATTCTGTGCAAAATTCTTTATAGATATCCAGTCCTGTCACTGGATATCTATACAGTCACGGTGGTCACACAAAAATAAAAATAAAATATTTACACCTACATAAGTAACCCAAACAGTAATATATGTCTTAACACTAAAATGAAATAATAATAATATTAATAATAATAATAATAATCTAAAAAAAATTTTGTAAGAATCGAACACGAGTCGGCAGCGTCGTAAAGTAACGTGCTGACCACTGGACCACAATGATTTAAGTTTTGTCTCCTCTTTATAGATTTCTAATCATCTGATTTTCATTGAGCATTAATATTAATTATATTTATATTAATTATTCGAATTCTTATATTCACTAAGGTGCCGCTGTTTGCGGTCGAATGATAGTTACGTCATCATTAACCTGCAGGCTGCATTTTGCTCACGGGGCTGCCAGAAAATAAATAAAAAGAGCAGAGCTGCGACAAAATATTGAATAAAAAGAGTGAGGCTATGGTCAAATAAAAACATAAATGAAAAAAGTCCGACTGCTGAGAGTGCAAGCAGATAGGGACACCGGCCCTCGCAGCCAAAAAACGGACCGGCCCACCAGGAATTCTCCCGATTAGCCAATCCGGGCCTGTTGGATGTAAACAATGCTTTATTCACATGTCTTTTTTTTTTTTGCAATATTCCAGTTTTGATTTAATTAGCATCTTTGGATGGAAACATAGCTAGTGTGTTTTTAGGAGGTATGTGTATATGTTGCCTGTATATTTTTTGACTCGTAATGTGCATCTAGCCATTGACTTTAATGCATTTTCAATCCAGTTTCATCTAAAGTAGGTCTAATCCAATGGCAAATTGAAAATAAACTACCCTATTAAGTCATGTAGCTAATTAGTTATTTCACATGGGGCTTGATATTAGGTGGTATCCCCTTGTTTTGAGGTATTGTCATTGTCAAAAACTAGCATAAATAGCCACTCTCTGTCTATATGGTGTCTCTGTTTATATGGTGTAAAATAAGGTTGCTAATAAGTCGAAACACAAGCTTGGAACTGTTGAACAGAAGTTGATGCCGCTGCCAGATCTGAAGAGAGCTGAACACAGTCTGTTGAATAGCCTACAGCTGCTGAGCCAACACACTGAGTTGTTAGCACTGTGTACGTCTGATAACTGAGGGGAAAAGATGTGGATTTTGCATTCGTTTATTTACCCGCGCTTTTTTGACTCGTCTGCTAATGACCCAGATCTGCGCGCTTCGTGTTCGTGCACGCGCATGCGCTCCCCACCCCTCCCCCCGCGCTTCTTCCTTCCTCGTGGAGTCGCGGCGAGGGTTCATCTGAGGACAGGGAAGTGCTTTCTTTTCCAGCGTGAATCACGGAGGAAAAATGAACCCCTGGAACTAGTTGCCCCCTTCATTTTGGCATGTTCCTCCCCTTTGCTTTATTGTCTATTTTGGCTGAACTTGCAGTTCTGTGCCGAGCTGCCAAGAAAACTTCAAGTCCTTTAAAGATACAGCGAGCGCAAGCTATAGCGTCTTGAAGGCAAACGAAAATAAATCTGGATAGGATTCGGCCATTTCTTCCTGTTCGGCTGTGAATTGGGTCAGAACTCGATCCCGTTCGGGATTTAGACCTCATTGAGGGGTCTAACAGTTTGAAGAGGTCCTTTCTCTCTGTTTTATGTCCCCTATGAAGTGAATTTACAACGTGATCTCGTTAGTAGCCTATTTGGAGATAAGTACTGTGTGTTTCCAGGACATGTGGTTTTGTACAATATCTAAAGTTCAACCATATAACAGAAACACACTGAAATTGTATTAGTTAATGCATTTAACAATATATTCGCTTTAACTGATATATATATATATATATATATATATATATATATATATATATATATATATATATATATATATATCTTAACAATATATATTTGATCGTCTTTGTTATTAAATGGAAATACATTTGTTCATTGTTAATGTTAATTCACTGTGAGTTAACTGATGATTAAACAAGCAAGAATTTGGATTTTAGCTATTAGTAAATGTGCTACGATTAATAAATACTGTTCAAGTATTGCTCATTATTAGTTCTTGATAGTAAATTGATTAATGCAACCTTATTGTAAAGTGTGACCAATAACGTATATCAAGTATGACCAATATCTGTATATCAATATACATTATTATTGTTAAATAACAGTAGGTCTATTAAAACTTGTTTTCATTAATTTAAATAAATGTGAAGTGAAATAAAAGTAATAAATGAAAAGCCTGCATTAACTAAAATAAAAAAATTATTATAAATTAAATATTACAATTTATATATTTTTTGTTTTGTCATTTAAAAGTAAAAAATACAAATGATGAAAAATACTACTAATTTTAAACATTATGGAATATAATTACCATTTATAATCAATACTACAGTAATGTTTTTTTAACGAAACCTTAAACACATTTCATTCATAATAAATTGCCACAATCATCTATTCATATCTAAAAAAAATACAATTGTTTATTAAAATACTGCACATTATACCAGCAAAATATTTTGCAAGCCATTTTTTGCTCATACATTTCATCATTTTTAAACATACACTTGCCAGCTTTTAAATTCAGCTGTAAAATATTAAAAATACTCAAAGATTTTAGTCCCAGTTTTGCATTGTCTCCTAAAAGGCAAACTACTAAAACAGTTTGGTCAATATTGTTATGCCTTAAATGTTGTTTATAAATAATAATAATAAAAAAGTTACATTAACTTAATTTACAATAATTTAGTTATAAATACATAAACCCTTTATTTTTTTATTTATTTTTATTTATTTAAATGGTAAAAAAAACATGCATTCACTAATAAACATAACTAACAATGCAACATACACAAATATAGTGCTTTAATATTTTGTACATATAATCGAAGACAAAAAAATGAAGACAACATCAGTAGAAATCAAGCAACACCTGACAGCATCAGCATCATTTTGTCCACTCACATTTGGCTTTGGAAGTAATTTATGAAAGGACGCCACATGGCAGTGAACTTGGACCCGGAACCATTTAAATTAAGGCTTATTTTTTCCAAACTAAGGAAATGCAACTCATCATCAGCCCACTGTTTAAAAGAAGGGGGAAATTATTGTTTCCAATTGATTAAAATCAAGCGTCTTGCCAAAAGAGAAGTGAAGGCAATGCAGTCCGATTCACTTTTAGACAAATTGTTATTTTCATATAAGGGATTTGTGCAAATATCTTTACAAAATATTCTGGAGTTCAAAACATTCTGGAGTGTAAACCCTCTCTTTAACTGTATATTCAGTGAATGGCCTAATTTACATATGCATATGAATGAAATCGCCTCAGAATTGGTATAAAAACACTCAAGACAAATCCAACACCAGTATCTTCTGCCAAAAACCTCCAGCATGTTTGTAAAACACAAATTGTGGCTAGAACGGTCAGGTACGGAGTACATACAAATTATGAAGGCATATCTCTGTTTATTCAGTCTCTGATTTGTGTGTTTGGATACGTCTTGTCAAACTGAGAGTCAGCCAGGGAAGTCTTAATATATATTCACCCGAGCTGGCTTGTACCACATTGTTACAGCTTTAAGGCATGAAACTTTAGCCATTATTAGAACGTGAACCAAACCGCACGGCCAAAGACAACAATTGAGCACCTTGTCTTGAGTCTTACACAGGGCTGACAATATATATCGTATAAACAAAAGAAAACGTTGATACAGATTTTGAGTTGTTTCAGATTATCGTTAATTTGGTGGCGTCAGAAAGTACTTTGTTTACGGTAATACTTTTTTTTCTATAATTTATACAAGCGCAATATTACATGCCATTATGAGGATGCAAATAAAATATGGATGTCAGAATCACAAGAAAGTTACGATCTTAAAATTACTATGATTATTTTACAACAAATATAGTTTATTTAGCAGTTTTTGTTAATCTAGTTATTATTAGTTTTTGAAGTGTTTTCAATGTTTGATTTTTAATCAAACATTTGGCCTGATTTGACAGAAATGGTACTATATTTTGATTTATATTATTATCAGGATATGAGATGACTTTAATCTTCATGCACGAGGATTGTTGCTAGAAAGGATACAAGTTGAGTCAGAAGTTAATGAGAGTTATTTATATTATTTATTAAATTACGTATTAATTGTGTTTTATTGACAGCTACCTCAACCCAAAACCCAACCATCACAGTAATTTTAATGAGAATTACTTATGTTATTAATTAAATTACCCATTAATTGTATTTTATTAAAGTCTACCCATATCCCAACCCAAAACCCAACCATCACAGTAATTTTAATGATAATTATTTATATTATTTATTAAATTACCCATTAATTCTGTTTTATTGACAGCTACCTCAACCCAAAACCCAACCATCACAGTAATTATGATGAGAATTATTTATATTATTTATTAAATTACCCATTAATTGTATTTTATTAAAGTCTACCCATATCCCAACCCATAACCCAACCATCAAAGTAATTATGATGAGAAATATTTATATTATTTATTAAATTACCCATTAATTGTGTTTTATTGACAGCTACCTCAACCCAAAACCCAACCATCACAGTAATTTTAATGAGAATTATTAATATTATTTATTAAATTACCCATTAATTGTGTTTTATTGACAGCTACCTCAACCCAAAACCCAACCATCACAGTAATTTTAATGAGAATTATTTATATTATTTATTAAATTACCCATTAATTGTGTTTATTAACAGCTACCTCAACCCAAAACCCAACCATCACAGTAATTTTAATGAGAATTATTTATATTATTTATTAAATTACCCATTAATTGTGTTTATTAACAGCTACCTCAACCCAAAACCCAACCATCACAGTAATTATAATGAGAATTATTAATATTATTTATTAAATTACCCATTAATTGTGTTTTAGTAACAGCTACCTCAACCCAAAACCCAACCATCACAGTAATTTTAATGAGAATTATTTATATTATTTATTAAATTACACAATAATTGTGTTTTATTGACAGCTACCTCAACCCAAAACCCAACCATCACAGTAATTATAATGAGAATTATTTATATTATTAGTTAAATTACCCATTAATTGTGTTTATTAACAGCTACCTCAACCCAAAACCCAACCATCACAGTAATTATAATGAGAATTATTTATGTTATTAGTTAAATTACCCATTAATTGTGTTTATTAACAGCTACCTCAACCCAAAACCCAACCATCACAGTAGTTTTAATGAGAATTATTTATATTATTTATTAAATTACCCATTAATTGTGTTTATTAACAGCTACCTCAACCCAAAACCCAACCATCACAGTAATTATGATGAGAATTATTTATATTATTTATTAAATTACCCATTAATTGTGTTTTATTAACAGCTACCTCAACCCAAAACCCAACCATCACAGTAATTATAATGAGAATTATTTAGGTTATTTATTAAATTACCCATTAATTGTGTTTATTAACAGCTACCTCAACCCAAAACCCAACCATCACAGTAATTATAATGAGAATTATTTAGGTTATTTATTAAATTACCCATTAATTGTGTTTATTAACAGCTACCTCAACCCAAAACCCAACCATCACAGTAATTATAATGAGAATTATTTAGGTTATTTATTAAATTACCCATTAATTGTATTTTATTAACAGCTACCTCAACCCAAAACCCAACCATCACAGTAATTATAATGAGAATTATTTAGGTTATTTATTAAATTACCCATTAATTGTGTTTATTAACAGCTACCTCAACCCAAAACCCAACCATCACAGTAATTATAATGAGAATTATTTAGGTTATTTATTAAATTACCCATTAATTGTATTTTATTAACAGCTACCTCAACCCAAAACCCAACCATCACAGTAATTATAATGAGAATTATTTATGTTATTAGTTAAATTACCTATTAATTGTGTTTATTAACAGCTACCTCAACCCAAAACCCAACCATCACAGTAATTATAATGAGAATTATTTATGTTATTAGTTAAATTACCCATTAATTGTGTTTATTAACAGCTACCTCAACCCAAAACCCAACCATCACAGTAATTATGATGAGAAATATTTATATTATTTATTAAATTACCCATTAATTGTGTTTTATTAACAGCTACCTCAACCCAAAACCCAACCATCACAGTAATTATAATGAGAATTATTTATAATATTTATTAAATTACCCATTAATTGTGTTTATTAACAGCTACCTCAACCCAAAACCCAACCATCACAGTAATTATAATGAGAATTATTTATGTTATTAGTTAAATTACCCATTAATTGTGTTTTATTAACAGCTACCTCAACCTAAAACCCAACCATCACAGTAATTATAATGATAATTATTTATATTATTTATTAAATTACCTATTAATTGTGTTTATTAACAGCTACCTCAACCCAAAACCCAACCATCACAGTAATTATGATGAGAATTATTTATATTATTTATTAAATTACCCATTAATTGTGTTTATTAACAGCTACCACAACCCAAAACCCAACCATCACAGTAATTATAATGAGAATTATTTAGGTTATTTATTAAATTACCCATTAATTGTGTTTATTAACAGCTACCTCAACCCAAAACCCAACCATCACAGTAATTATAATGAGAATTATTTATGTTATTAGTTAAATTACCCATTAATTGTGTTTATTAACATCTACCTCAACCCAAAACCCAACCATCACAGTAATTTTAATGAGAATTATTTATATTATTTATTAAATTACCCATTAATTGTGTTTATTAACAGCTACCTCAACCCAAAACCCAACCATCACAGTAATTTTAATGAGAATTATTTATATTATTTATTAAATTACCCATTAATTGTGTTTATTAACAGCTACCTCAACCCAAAACCCAACCATCACAGTAATTATAATGAGAATTATTTAGGTTATTTATTAAATTACCCATTAATTGTATTTTATTAACAGCTACCTCAACCCAAAACCCAACCATCACAGTAATTATAATGAGAATTATTTATGTTATTAGTTAAATTACCTATTAATTGTGTTTATTAACAGCTACCTCAACCCAAAACCCAACCATCACAGTAATTATAATGAGAATTATTTATGTTATTAGTTAAATTACCCATTAATTGTGTTTATTAACAGCTACCTCAACCCAAAACCCAACCATCACAGTAATTATAATGATAATTATTTATATTATTTATTAAATTACCCATTAATTGTGTTTATTAACAGCTACCTCAACCCAAAACCCAACCATCACAGTAATTATAATGAGAATTATTTAGGTTATTAGTTAAATTACCCATTAATTGTGTTTATTAACAGCTACCTCAACCCAAAACCCAACCATCACAGTAATTATGATGAGAATTATTTATATTATTTATTAAATTACCCATTAATTGTGTTTATTAACAGCTACCACAACCCAAAACCCAACCATCACAGTAATTATAATGAGAATTATTTATGTTATTAGTTAAATTACCCATTAATTGTGTTTTATTAACAGCTACCTCAACCCAAAACCCAACCATCACAGTAATTATAATGAGAATTATTTATATTATTTATTAAATTACCCATTAATTGTGTTTTATTGACAGCTACCTCAACCCAAAACCCAACCATCACAGTAATTATAATGAGAATTATTTATATTATTTATTAAATTGCCCATTAAAACATATTTTATTAACGTCTTCCCCAACCCTCACTGTTATGTCAATATTCTTGTACAGTGTCACAAAAAATGCAATATTAAGGTTAGCATCCGCAGCTGTATCCCTTCTAGACTTCTAGCCATTGGAATCTTTTTGGCTCAAGACTTCCAGTCTCATTCACTTCCATTGATGTTTAGACATTAAAACCAGCTCGTTATGCTGCTTGAGGATGCTGGTATTTTGTGACACAATTTCTACAACACTTACAATATAATAAAATCTGAATATATAACAGAATTTTAGTGGTTTTAAACCTTGACTTTTCCAAATGGCGGTAAACATTGAAACCGGTTATCGTCCAATATTAGATTTGTGTCATATCATCCAGCTCTATCTGACCTCCTCGCTCTGATGGTTTCTCCATTGGTGAAAACTTGGAGTCGGCCATTGGTTTGATTGAAGAGCAGTTCTCAGGTAGCAGCTGGCGGGGTTCGACAGTCTCTGCAATGGCAAACATCCTAATGAGAATGAATTACCTTGCTTCTGGCGTTCGCCGAGCCTGTGATCAGCTCGTCAAGGACGTGCAGACTTCCTATTGGCTGTGTTTGGACCGGGCGTGGGTATTTTGATTGGTGTGATAGTGATGCATCTGTGACTGCAGTGCTTAGAGAAAAGCTGCAGTGTGGTTGCATCCATTTCAGATGGGATTATAGGCAGGTTTTTGACTGTGATGGAAAGAAGCTGTCGTTTTATTTCTTTAATTTCCGGTGTGATTTGGTTGCTGAAAGATCATTGGCTATGCATATATGAAGTAAAAGCAATGCTACTTTCTAGAAAATGTTGGGTTGTAATTGGGTTGGGTTTTATTTCTTTGATTTCCGGTTTGCAGTTGGTTGCTGAAAGATCATTGGTTATGCGTATATGCAGTAAAAGCAATGCTACTTTCTTCAAAATGTTGGGTTGTATTAACCCAACATTGGGTCAAAACATGACAATGACATCTGTTGGGTTAAAATTTTAATTTAAACTTTAATTAACAATAAAAATTAACAATGGTTAGGTTTGCTCATATTTGACCTAAAGTTTGGTTAATACAATAGAATAACACAATATACAATACAATGTACACTACCTGACAAAAGTCTTGTCGCATATCCAAGTTTTAGGAACAGCAAATAATAACTTGACTTCTAGTTGATCATTTGGTATCAGAAGTGGCTTATATGAAAGGCAAAGGCCAGATTATGCTTATTTTACCACAATAAAATATGATCATGCCTTGATTATTAGTGATTTCATTAGGACAGTAAGGTCTGACTCTGCTTAGACTAAAGTCTGGTCACTGAACCTTCAATAATGCCTAGCTTGGAGGACTGCATCCATACATCTCTGCAATGACTCAAATCACTGATTAATAAAGTCATCTGGAATGGCAAAGAAAGCCTTCCTGCAGGACTCCCAGAGTTCATCAAGAGTCTTTGTGTTCATCTTCAACACCTCCTCCTTCATCTTAACTCAGACATGCTCAATAATGTTCATGTCTGGTGACTGGGCTGGCCAATCCTGGAGCACCTTGACCTTCTTTGCTTTCGGGATCTTTGATGTGGAGGCTGAAGTATGAGAAGGAGCGCTATCCTGCTGGAGAATTGTCCCTCTCCTGTGGTTTGTAATGTAATGGGCCGCACAAATGTCTTGATACCTCAGGCTGTTGATGTTGATCATCCACTCTGCAGATCTCTCGCACGACCCCATACTAAATGTAACCCCAAACCATGATTTCTCCTTCACCAAACTTGACTGATTTCTGTGAGAATCTTTGGTCCATGTGGGTTCCAGTAGGTCTTCTGCAGTATTTGTGATGATAGGGATGCAGTTCAACAGATGATCCAGCAGAGAAATCCACCTTCTGCCACTTTTACAAATGATCAACTAGAAGACAAGTTATTATTCGTTGCTCTCACAACTGGGATCCACGACAAGCATCTACTAAAATGCATGAATTTAAAGGCACAGTTCACCCAAAACTGAATCCCTCATTGCAAAGCTGTTTAAGTTTATTTCTTCTGTTGAACACAATAGAATATATTATGAATTGCTATTTAGAAACCAGTGATATTTGGAAACCTGTAACCACTGACTTTCATAGTAATTGTTTTTCATACTATGGCAGTCAATGGTTACAGATTTACAGCTTTCTTCAAAATATATTATTTTAGGCTCAGCAGGTTAAAGAAAATCAAACAGGTTTGAGTGCGAGTAAATAGTAAGTAATAATAATCAGTTTAAATTTTTGGGTGAACTAACCCTTAATATGTCATGTAAAATGTGTCATTTCACTCTCAAACTGTTTGATAATTACAGAACATTTGTTTTAGGAAAATATCTAATGTGGAGTTTTTAATTTATAACTTTAAAAATGAAAACTTAATCAAAGAGTACATGATGATTGTCTTTCAAAATAAGAAGTCAGCTTGGAGTTTCCTTAATTTCGTAAAATTTTCAAGTCTTTCGCCTGCTGCTGATCTACATCAGCATAATCAAAGTACCTAATTTGCATAATTACGCATTTTGGAATGGATGTTTTGTTTTCAATGTGGAAACACCAATCAAAACAGACTTGGCCAGCTGACCAATCAAAGCAGAGTTGGGTTATTGAAGGGGGAGGGGTTTACAGACCGAACCCTTGAATTGATTCAAACGAACCACATCAAAATCCACACAAAAAGTTCTAATATTAGTTGCATATTTTGAGAAAATGACAATGTTTTCTGTTCTTAGATGCAGTTAAACCTGTTATAAGGAACTCTAGGACAATATTAGGACACTTAATAATACCAGATAACCTGCTGTTTAAAATAAAACCAAATGCATATTGCAACGTAGTGCTATTTAAAGTAGATTAAAGACTATTATTATTATTTAATTTTTTTCAAAAGTGCATGTGTGCACACATATTTTTATTGCAATTTTTTGGCATTGTCCTTTTAGCTGAAAGTTTGGTTCATCTGTTTGTTTTTAATCATGAAATCAACTTACTTAGCTTGTCCAACATTAGCATAAACGTATCCCTGGATTCAAAACAAATGAAGCTACTTTTAATTTGGCATTAGCGTATCGCACACCGCATGCTTTAGTACTGAAAAGAATTTTAAAAATGACAAAAGCTTTGGTTAAAAAACATAACAAGACTCAGTCATGCACACGAATGCAACAGCAAATGACAAACGAGTAGCATCTGCTAACTGCTAAAAATACCATTTAACCTCAGAGGCCCATTGCAGAACACATTAATGGCCTCTTTGCTAAAATAGCACAGCTAATTTCATGCTACACTCTCTGCCTTATATCATTTTAATCACCAGAGATGTTTTATTTTTCTCTGGGATCATATGGAGACTGTCCATTTTCTTCCATAGCGCCACATTATTAGCGGTTAGCTTCAATCCCCAAACCCGTCCTGCAGTTCGGGTTTCTATTTATAAGCTAACTGCTAATGGCAAAAACACTTGCTAACCTAATTTTATGAACACTTTAATGGGCCAGAAGAAAGTTAAATCAGGAAAAAGCCACTAAAGACAGGGCTTTGAATGAAAGCTGAGCTGTTCTTCTGCAATAGGCTCTTGGCCGAGGACTTTTTCTCTGTGCCGCTTCCATAAGCTTTCTGCCAGAGGGAGTTTGGATGGATCCAGGCCCAGAAATCAAGCGTCACGGCCCGCTTTTTTTGTCGGAGGTGTTCAGAGTCTGAATGGCTTGCATTTGGAGCATCGCTGAATTCAGCACTTTTGCGAATTAATCGAGCGAGTTTCTGCATGGTTGTGGGAATCTTGGACTTGATGATCTGATTCTGCGTTCGTTTAAATGCGTTACTTCACAGTTCTTTGTAATACTTTCGCATTTTCTAATTGTCTCCACATTTGTTTTGTGTAGTGAATCAGTTTGTTTAGTTCAATAATGTTGATGAACCAAATTAATGGAACTTTTCTAGCAAGTTTCTGCATCATTATACACTGTAAAAAATGCTGAGTTCCACACAATCGATTTGTGTTGGGACAACATGAAGGAATTAAGTTAACTTATTAGCTTTTGCAAATTAAAGTGGATTGAACATGAAGCAATTAAGTTGTCCTCAAAAAACCTAAAGACTTAGAGACTGTCCATTTTTCTTCCGTAGCGCCACATTATTAGCGGTTAGCTTCAATCCCCAAACCCGTTCTGCAGTTCGGGTTTCTATTTATAAGCTGTAAAAAATGCTGAGTTACACACAATCGATTTGTGTTGGGACAACATGAAGGAATTAAGTTAACTTATTAGCTTTTGCAAATTAAAGTGGATTGAACATGAAACAATTAAGTTGTCCTCAAAAAACCTAAACATTGTGTTGTTTCATTTAAAATAATTAGTTTGGACAAACATCGTTTTTTACTGTGGGAATCTTTAGGGACTTAATGATCAGTTCTGATTCTGCGTTAGCTTAAATGCGTTTCTTCATTTTTCTCTGTAATACTTTAGCATTTTCGAATTGTTTCTACATTTGTTTTTGGTAGTGAATCAGTTTGTTCAGTTCATTCATAGATGAACCATATTAATTGAACTTTTCTTGCAGGTTTCTGTGTGGTTATACTGTGGGAATCTTTAGGCACTTGATGATTTGTTCATATTCAGGGTAAGTTTAAATGCATTACTTTATATTTCTTGGTGATACTTTGTGAAATGTGGCATTTTCTGATTGTCTCTACATTTGTTTTGTGTAGTGAATCAGTTTGTTTAGTTCACTCATGTTGACGAACCAAATTAATGGAACTTTTCTAGCAAGTTTCTGCATCATCATATGCTGTAAAAAATGCTGAGTTCCACACAATCGATTTGTGTTGGGACAACATGAAGGAATTAAGTTAACTTATTAGCTTTTGCAAATTAAAGTGGATTGAACATGAAACAATTAAGTTGGCCTCAAAAAACCCAAAAATTGTTTCATTAAAAATAATTAGTTTGGACAAACATCGTTTTTTACTGTGGGAATCTTTAGGGATTTAATGATCAGTTCTGATTCTGCGTTAGCTTAAATGCGTTACTTCATTTTTATTTGTAATACTTCAGCATTTTCGAATCGTTTCTACATTTGTTTTTTGTACTGAATCAGTTTGTTGTAAATGAACCGAATTAATCGAACTTTTCTAGCAAGTTTCTGTATTGTTATACTGTGGGAATCTTTGGGGACTTGACGATCTGTTCTGATTCTGAGTTATGCCGAGGTCAGACTGCAGGATTTTTAAAGTAGTCGTGTCACAGATGTTCACACTGCATGACTATCTGGGGTAGAGTTCCGTCGGTGCACTGCAAGATGGATCGTCGACAGGGGTTTTCACACTGTATAACATTACTATAGGAGAATCGCCGACAACTTTGACCAAACTCACAACCAAACACACGCGAGAAGTGACATGGAAACAATGCGAGGTCACATAGTTTATCTTTTGTTATTGACTACATAATGAGAAAGAAGCCTTTAATGGGGTAGAAAATCAACTTATTTCGCTCACCTGGGTTTTGAAGGAAATTAGTAAATTCTCCTCAACTTTTTTTTGTTTTCGACCCGGTTGTGGTATTGCTCAGATGACACGTCAATCCCATAACCTCCCGCTGGCCTGCAGATACCCACACTAGTGGCTGCTGCTCTCTTATTGGCTGTCGGTGATCGCCGATGTTATTTTCAATCAGAACACATTTCACACGACATGATTTGAATCGCAGAGAGCTCCAGATATTTAGCACACCAAATATCTGACGGGTGTCGACGACTCATCTGCGATTCTCTCAGATACCATCTTTGATATTTCTCACTGTGTGATTGTTACTCACGTGAATGAGCACCGATTTGCCTGTAATTTCTCAAAACCTGTCGGCGAATCAAAATCAGGGCTAAAATCATGCAGTCTGAACTCGGCATTAGTTAAAATGCATTACTTCATATTTATTTGTAGTACTTCAGGATTTTCTAATTGTTTCTACATTTGGTTTGTGTTGTGAATCAGTTTGTTCAGTTCACTCATGTAGACGAGCCAGATTAATTGAACTTTTTTAGCTAGTGTCTGCATCTGTGGGAATCTTTAGAGACTTGATGATTCTGTGAGTCTCGATTCAATTTCAAAACGATTCTTGAAATAGATTTTTTCCCTATTTCTTCAGCTGTGCAAATACATCTTTCCAACTTTACATTTTAACCGTAACTGGAGTTTTGTATGCTTTTGTTTATGATTGGAATCTATGTGTGACAGTACTGCCATCTTAAAAGTTATTCATTTTAATAACAGTTATATTCTGGATGAACAGTCTCTGAATGTAACATTGAAACACCAGATTACAGAGAGCAATTATAGAATATAAAGAATAAACAGTTTGCAATCCAAGAACTGTTTTAATTAGTTTGTATATACCTTTTGACAAAGAAATGTCTTCAAAGCAAAATTCTAAGCGATATCATTTAAATACAGATTTGATTCTAAACATTTGCAATGATACCCACCTATTAAAACGGAGTCATTTTAAAGTATGAATCTTAAAAGGTGCAGTATGTAAGTTTAACACCCAGGCGTTGAACTAAGTATTGCACTCCTGAATCAAAACAAACGCAAGCACAGGTTGCCAGATTGAGGACAGGAGTGAGTAATTTAAACCGTGTTCTAAATAAAAGCAACGGCTCCCGATAGAAGGAATATTCTCCATATTAAAAAGAGTTTTTGTCCTAAGCAACACCTCGAGTTGATATATTAGAAAAACGGCTTCTATTTCTCACAGGTGAACAACTGAAAACTATGATAATCACCTCAGGTACACCTCATGTGCTTTACTCAGTGTTAAATGCTAATAATGTGAGTCTGAATGCCATTTTACATCACATTTATTGCCGTACTACTGAAAGCAGCAGCAGATAGTTCAACTCAGATCTGGAGAATAAAATAAACCGTTTGAAGTTGATCTTAACTAAACACATATCAGTGATTCAGATTTAACATTAATAATGTTAGAGGTTTAATATGTATTAAATAGATTATAAACCTTATCATTTCGTGAGTGAGTGTCTTTAACCGTTTTACATTTAAAGCAAATAATAAAACGGTCTCGTTTGCCATGTTTTATAGTTTGTGAAGAATAAATAAGGCATTTCTGAGTGAAAACTATTCGTGCACCATGAGTTTGAATCAGTTTGTTCGGTAGAGGAAGTTGTTCAAAAGATGATTCACCAGATACACCAAATCATCTCAATTCCTCACAGTTTTATGTTGCTTGTCCTTTCCTTGTAATTAAATCAGAAATATGGAATATTTTGACTGAAAACGTGTGTAGATTTTAGTGACTCCGTTTATTCGGTAGATGAAGTGATTTAGAGATGGTTTAGGTGTTATTCTAAATCATCAAAATTTCTCAACATTTTATTTGTCAATTCCTAATTTAGTAGTGTAAATGAGTTCTGCATGTTTGCTTCAGTTTACAGTAGATCTTAATAATGAATCAGATCTTTCAGTAGTGATTCAAAATGACTCACAGATTGATTCAAATCTTTACAATTCAACATGACTCAGTCGGTTACTTGTTGTTTTTGTAATTATTTGTGAAATTTAGCATCTTCTGAGTGAAAGTTATTTTTACAGCAGTCGAATATAGTAGATCTTAGTGAATCAATTTGTCCGATTGA